>NC_092107.1:43196540-43464040 GCF_045679555.1 Salvelinus alpinus
CCACTAATTCGGGCCTGCCGCTCTCCACTAATTCGGGCCTGCCTCTCTCCACTAATTCGGGCCTGCCTCTCTCCACTAATTCGGGCCGTCCTCTCTCCACTAATTCGGGCCGTCCTCTCTCCACTAATTCGGGCCTGCCTCTCTCCACTAATTCGGGCCGTCCTCTCTCCACTAATTCGGGCCTGCCTCTCTCCACTAATTCGGGCCTGCCTCTCTCCACTAATTCGGGCCGTCCTCTCTCCACTAATTCGGGCCTGCCTCTCTCCACTAATTCGGGCCTGCCTCTCTCCACTAATTCGGGCCTGCCTCTTTCCACTAATTCGGGCCTGCCTCTCTCCACTAATTCGGGCCTGCCTCTCTCCACTAATTCGGGCCTGCCTCTCTCCACTAATTCGGGCCGTCCTCTCTCCACTAATTCGGGCCTGCCTCTCTCCACTAATTCGGGCCGTCCTCTCTCCACTAATTCGTGCCTGCCTCTCTCCACTAATTCGGGCCTGCCTCTCTCCACTAATTCGGGCCGTCCTCTCTCCACTAATTCGGGCGTGCCTCTCTCCACTAATTCGGGCCTGCCTCTCTCCACTAATTCGGGCCTGCCTCTCTCCACTAATTCGGGCCGTCCTCTCTCCACTAATTCGGGCCTGCCTCTCTCCACTAATTCGGGCCTGCCTCTCTCCACTAATTTGGGCCTGCCTCTCTCCACTAATTCGGGAAGGCAGGAGGCGATGTCACCACAGCCTAAAGAACCTTTCTTACCAAGTCCCTTCAAAATAAACACGACCACGACCACGTTAATACAGGACTAGTAAAGGTCCAGTGTTACAGACGTCTATATAGGTCTGTTAATACAGGACTAGTAAAGGCCCAGTGTTACAGACGTCTATATAGGTCTGTTAATACAGGACTAGTAAAGGTCTGTTAATACAGGACTAGTAAAGGTCTGTTAATACAGGACTAGTAAAGGTCTGTTAATACAGGACTAGTAAAGGTCTGTTAATACAGGACTAGTAAAGGTCTGTTAACACAGGACTAGTAAAGGTCTGTTAATACAGGACTAGTAAAGGTCTGTTAATACAGGACTAGTAAAGGTCCGTTAATACAGGACTAGTAAAGGCCTGTTAATACAGGACTAGTAAAGGCCCAGTGTTACAGACGTCTATATAGGTCTGTTAATACAGGACTAGTAAAGGCCCAGTGTTACAGACGTCTATATAGGTCTGTTAATACAGGACTAGTAAAGGTCTGTTAATACAGGACTAGTAAAGGTCTGTTAATACAGGACTAGTAAAGGTCTGTTAATACAGGACTAGTAAAGGTCTGTTAACACAGGACTAGTAAAGGTCTGTTAATACAGGACTAGTAAAGGTCTGTTAATACAGGACTAGTAAAGGTCTGTTAATACAGGACTAGTAAAGGTCTGTTAATACAGGACTAGTAAAGGTCTGTTAATACAGGACTAGTAAAGGTCTGTTAATACAGGACTAGTAAAGGTCTGTTAATACAGGACTAGTAAAGGTCTGTTAATACAGGACTAGTAAAGGTCTGTTAATACAGGACTAGTAAAGGTCTGTTAATACAGGACTAGTAAAGGTCTGTTAATACAGGACTAGTAAAGGTCTGTTAATACAGGACTAGTAAAGGTCTGTTAATACAGGACTAGTAAAGGTCTGTTATTAATACAGGACTAGTAAAGGTCTGTTAATACAGGACTAGTAAAGGTCCGTTAATACAGGACTAGTAAAGGCCTGTTAATACAGGACTAGTAAAGGCCCAGTGTTACAGACGTCTATATAGGTCTGTTAATACAGGACTAGTAAAGGTCTGTTAATACAGGATTAGTAAAGGTCTGTTAATACAGGATTAGTAAAGGTCTGTTATTAATACAGGACTAGTAAAGGTCTGTTAATACAGGACTAGTAAAGGTCTGTTAATACAGGACTAGTAAAGGTCTGTTAATACAGGACTAGTAAAGGCCCAGTGTTACAGACGTCTATATAGGTCTGTTAATACAGGACTAGTAAAGGTCTGTTAATACAGGACTAGTAAAGGTCTGTTAATACAGGACTAGTAAAGGTCTGTTAATACAGGACTAGTAAAGGTCTGTTATTAATACAGGACTAGTAAAGGTCTGTTAATACAGGACTAGTAAAGGTCCGTTAATACAGGACTAGTAAAGGCCTGTTAATACAGGACTAGTAAAGGCCCAGTGTTACAGACGTCTATATAGGTCTGTTAATACAGGACTAGTAAAGGTCTGTTAATACAGGATTAGTAAAGGTCTGTTAATACAGGATTAGTAAAGGTCTGTTATTAATACAGGACTAGTAAAGGTCTGTTAATACAGGACTAGTAAAGGTCTGTTAATACAGGACTAGTAAAGGTCTGTTAATACAGGACTAGTAAAGGCCCAGTGTTACAGACGTCTATATAGGTCTGTTAATACAGGACTAGTAAAGGTCTGTTAATACAGGACTAGTTAAGGTCCAGTGTTACAGACGTCTATATAGGTCTGTTAATACAGGACTAGTAAAGGTCTGTTAATACAGGACTAGTTAAGGTCCAGTGTTACAGACGTCTATATAGGTCTGTTAATACAGGACTAGTAAAGGCCTGTTAATACAGGACTAGTAAAGGCCAAGTGTTACAGATGTCTATATAGGTCTGTTAATACAGGACTAGTAAAGGTCTGTTAATACAGGACTAGTAAACGCCCAGTGTTACAGACGTCTATATAGGTCTGTTAATACAGGATTAGTAAAGACCCAGTGCACTATTTTTGTGAACTAAATATATTTTAGTTTTTACACGCATTTGTAACTTGAGTCTGATACATATCTGTACAAAACAGTTCATCTAATAATACTTCATCTGAAAAATACTTGCTTGATATTAAGTTTCTAGTTTCTTGAAATACTTTTTTAAATGCAACTGATTTGTGTGTGAAAACTGACCTGTTCTATTCATTCCTTTCCCATTTTAGCAGAGGCTCTTATCTACTTACAGTAGTGAGGGCATACATGTTCATACGTTTTGGTTCTGGTCCCCTGTGGGAATCAAACACAACCCTGGCATTGCAAGCACCTTGTTCTACCATCTGAGCCAGATCACACCATCACAACCCCACTTGATGTACTCAATTAATGTATTGCATGTTGTTTTATCTCCATGGTGATGAAGGTTTACAGGTACAAACCTAGATTCCCAGTCTATGTACAATAAAATAATGTATATTTTGATTAAGTTGTTTGTAAGAATGGTCAATTAATACTGCACAAAAAAGTGTTTTTTCCCCCGATATTATTTGATCAAGAAAAATATTTCATTTAATGTGGATGATTTGTGTCTTCGTCCATAACATTGCACCTTTTGATGTAAATCTTTGAGGACAGGGTTTTGTTCTTTCTGGATTCCACTAGAATGACATCACAGAGAAAGGGGCAGGGTTTTGTTCTTTCTGGATTCCACTAAAATGACATCACAGAGAAAGGGGCAGGGTTTTGTTCTTTCTGGATTCCACTAGAATGACATCACAGAGAAAGGGACAGGGTTTTGTTCTTTCTGGATTCCACTAGAATGACATCACAGAGAAAGGGGCAGGGTTTTGTTCTTTCTGGATTCCATTAGAATGACATCACAGAGAAAGGGGCAGGGTTTTGTTCTTTCTGGATTCCATTAGAATGACATCACAGAGAAAGGGGCAGGGTTTTGTTCTTTCTGGATTCCACTAGAATGACATCACAGAGAAAGGGGCAGGGTTTTGTTCTTCTGGATTCCATTAGAATGACATCACAGAGAAAGGGGAAGGGTTTTGTTCTTTATGGATTCCACTAGAATGACATCACAGAGAAAGGGGCAGGCTTTTGTTCTTTCTGGATTCCACTAGAATGACATCACAGAGAAAGGGGCAGGGTTTTGTTCTTTCTGGATTCCACTAGAATGACATCACAGAGAAAGGGACAGGGTTTTGTTCTTTCTGGATTCCATTAGAATGACATCACAGAGAAAGGGACAGGGTTTTGTTCTTTCTGGATTCCACTAGAATGACATCACAGAGAAAGGGACAGGGTTTTGTTCTTTCTGGATTCCACTAGAATGACATCACAGAGAAATGGGCAGGGTTTTGTTCTTTCTGGATTCCACTAGAATGACATCACAGAGAAAGGGGCAGGGTTTTGTTCTTTCTGGAATCCACTAGAATGACATCACAGAGAAAGGGGCAGGCTTTTGTTCTTTCTGGATTCCACTATAATGACATCACAGAGAAAGGGGCAGGGTTTTGTTCTTTCTGGATTCCACTAGAATGACATCACATAGAAAGGGACAGGGTTTTGTTCTTTCTGGATTCCACTAGAATGACATCACAGAGAAAGGGACAGGGTTTTGTTCTTTCTGGATTCCATTAGAATGACATCACAGAGACAGGGGCAGGGTTTTGTTCTTTCTGGATTCCACTAGAATGACATCACAGAGAAAGGGGCAGGCTTTTGTTCTTTCTGGATTCCACTAGAATGACATCACAGAGAAAGGGGCAGGGTTTTGTTCTTTTTGGATTCCACTAGAATGACATCACAGAGAAAGGGGCAGGGTTTTGTTCTTTCTGGATTCCATTACAATGACATCACAGAGAAAGGGACAGGGTTTTGTTCTTTCTGGATTCCACAAGAATGACATCACAGAGAAAGGGGCAGGGTTTTGCTCTTTCTGGATTCCACTAGAATGACATCACAGAGAAAGGGGCAGGGTTTTGTTCTTTCTGGATTCCACTAGAATGACATCACAGAGAAAGGGGCAGGGTTTTGTTCTTTCTGGATTCCACTAGAATGACATCACAGAGAAAGGGGCAGGGTTTTGTTTTTTCTGGATTCCACTAGAATGATATCACAGAGAAAGGGGCAGGGTTTTTTTCTTTCTGGATTCCACTAGAATGACATCACAGAGAAAGGGGCAGGGTTTTGTTCTTTCTGGATTCCACTAGAATGACATCACAGAGAAAGGGGCAGGGTTTTGTTCTTTCTGGATTCCACTAGAATGACATCACAGAGAAAGGGGCAGGGTTTTGTTCTTTCTGGATTCCACTAGAATGACATCACAGAGAAAGGGGCAGGGTTTTGTTCTTTCTGGATTCCATTACAATGACATCACAGAGAATGGGGCAGGGTTTTGTTCTTTCTGGATTCCACTAGAATGACATCACAGAGAAATGGGCAGGGTTTTGTTCTTTCTGGATTCCACTAGAATGACATCACAGAGAAAGGGGCAGGGTTTTGTTCTTTCTGGATTCCACTAGAATGACATCACAGAGAAAGGGGCAGGGTTTTGTTCTTTCTGGATTCCACTAGAATGACATCACAGAGAAAGGGACAGGGTTTTGCTCTTTCTGGATTCCACTAGAATGACATCACAGAGAATGGGGCAGGGTTTTGTTCTTCTGGATTCCACTAGAATGACATCACAGAGAAAGGGACAGGGTTTTGTTCTTTCTGGATTCCACTAGAATGACATCACAGAGAAAGGGGCAGGGTTTTGCTCTTTCTGGATTCCACTAGAATGACATCACAGAGAAAGGGGCAGGGTTTTTTTCTTTCTGGATTCCACTAGAATGACATCACAGAGAAAGGGGAAGGGTTTTGTTCTTTCTGGATTCCACTAGAATGACATCACAGAGAAAGGGGCAGGGTTTTTTTCTTTCTGGATTCCACTAGAATGACATCACAGAGAAAGGGGCAGGGTTTTGTTCTTTCTGGATTCCACTAGAATGACATCACAGAGAAAGGGGCAGGGTTTTGTTCTTTCTGGATTCCACTAGAATGACATCACAGAGAAAGGGGCAGGGTTTTGTTCTTTCTGGATTCCACTAGAATGACATCACAGAGAAAGGGGCAGGGTTTTGTTCTTTCTGGATTCCACTAGAATGACATCACAGAGAATGGGGCAGGGTTTTGTTCTTTCTGGATTCCACTAGAATGACATCACAGAGAAATGGGCAGGGTTTTGTTCTTTCTGGATTCCACTAGAATGACATCACAGAGAAAGGGGCAGGGTTTTGTTCTTTCTGGATTCCACTAGAATGACATCACAGAGAAAGGGGCAGGGTTTTGTTCTTTC
Organism: Salvelinus alpinus; assembly: GCF_045679555.1. Taxonomy (NCBI): domain Eukaryota; kingdom Metazoa; phylum Chordata; class Actinopteri; order Salmoniformes; family Salmonidae; genus Salvelinus; species Salvelinus alpinus. The sequence continues at coordinate 43,202,643 of NC_092107.1, forward strand.
TGGATTCCACTAGAATGACATCACAGAGAAAGGGGCAGGTTTTTGTTCTTTCTGGATTCCACTAGAATGACATCACAGAGAAAGGGGCAGGGTTTTGTTCTTTCTGGATTCCACTAAAATGACATCACAGAGAAAGGGGCAGGGTTTTGTTCTTTCTGGATTCCACTAGAATGACATCACAGAGAAAGCGGCAGGGTTTTGTTCTTCTGGATTCCATTAGAATGACATCACAGAGAAAGGGGCAGGGTTTTGTTCTTTATGGATTCCACTAGAATGACATCACAGAGAAAGGGGCAGGCTTTTGTTCTTTCTGGATTCCACTAGAATGACATCACAGAGAAAGGGGCAGGGTTTTGTTCTTTCTGGATTCCACTAGAATGACATCACAGAGAAAGGGACAGGGTTTTGCTCTTTCTGGATTCCACTAGAATGACATCACAGAGAATGGGGCAGGGTTTTGTTCTTCTGGATTCCACTAGAATGACATCACAGAGAAAGGGACAGGGTTTTGTTCTTTCTGGATTCCACTAGAATGACATCACAGAGAAAGGGGCAGGGTTTTGCTCTTTCTGGATTCCACTAGAATGACACCACAGAGAAAGGGGCAGGGTTTTTTTCTTTCTGGATTCCACTAGAATGACATCACAGAGAAAGGGGAAGGGTTTTGTTCTTTCTGGATTCCACTAGAATGACATCACAGAGAAAGGGGCAGGGTTTTTTTCTTTCTGGATTCCACTAGAATGACATCACAGAGAAAGGGGCAGGGTTTTGTTCTTTCTGGATTCCACTAGAATGACATCACAGAGAAAGGGGCAGGGTTTTGTTCTTTCTGGATTCCACTAGAATGACATCACAGAGAAAGGGGCAGGGTTTTGTTCTTTCTGGATTCCACTAGAATGACATCACAGAGAAAGGGGCAGGGTTTTGTTCTTTCTGGATTCCACTAGAATGACATCACAGAGAATGGGGCAGGGTTTTGTTCTTTCTGGATTCCACTAGAATGACATCACAGCGAAATGGGCAGGGTTTTGTTCTTTCTGGATTCCACTAGAATGACATCACAGAGAAAGGGGCAGGGTTTTGTTCTTTCTGGATTCCACTAGAATGACATCACAGAGAAAGGGGCAGGGTTTTGTTCTTTCTGGATTCCACTAGAATGACATCACAGAGAAAGGGGCAGGCTTTTGTTCTTTCTGGATTCCACTAGAATGACATCACAGAGAAAGGGGCAGGGTTTTGTTCTTTCTGGATTCCACTAAAATGACATCACAGAGAAAGGGGCAGGGTTTTGTTCTTTCTGGATTCCACTAGAATGACATCACAGAGAAAGCGGCAGGGTTTTGTTCTTCTGGATTCCATTAGAATGACATCACAGAGAAAGGGGCAGGGTTTTGTTCTTTATGGATTCCACTAGAATGACATCACAGAGAAAGGGGCAGGCTTTTGTTCTTTCTGGATTCCACTAGAATGACATCACAGAGAAAGGGGCAGGGTTTTGTTCTTTCTGGATTCCACTAGAATGACATCACAGAGAAAGGGACAGGGTTTTGTTCTTTCTGGATTCCATTAGAATGACATCACAGAGAAAGGGACAGGGTTTTGTTCTTTCTGGATTCCACTAGAATGACATCACAGAGAAAGGGACAGGGTTTTGTTCTTTCTGGATTCCACTAGAATGACATCACAGAGACATGGGCAGGGTTTTGTTCTTTCTGGATTCCATTACAATGACATCACAGAGAAAGGGGCAGGGTTTTGTTCTTTCTGGATTCCACTAGAATGACATCACAGAGAAAGGGGCAGGGTTTTGTTCTTTCTGGATTCCACTAGAATGACATCACAGAGAAAGGGGCAGGGTTTTGTTCTTTCTGGATTCCACTAGAATGACATCACAGAGAAAGGGGCAGGGTTTTGTTCTTTCTGGATTCCATTACAATGACATCACAGAGAAAGGGACAGGGTTTTGTTCTTTCTGGATTCCACTAGAATGACATCACAGAGAAAGGGACAGGGTTTTGTTCTTTCTGGATTCCACTAGAATGACATCACAGAGAAAGGGACAGGGTTTTGCTCTTTCTGGATTCCACTAGAATGACATCACAGAGAAAGGGGCAGGGTTTTGCTCTTTCTGGATTCCACTAGAATGACATCACAGAGAAAGGGACAGGGTTTTGTTCTTTCTGGATTCCACTAGAATGACATCACAGAGAAAGGGGCAGGGTTTTGTTCTTTCTGGATTCCACTAGAATGACATCACAGAGAAAGGGACAGGGTTTTGTTCTTTCTGGATTCCATTAGAATGACATCACAGAGAAAGGGACAGGGTTTTGTTCTTTCTGGATTCCACTAGAATGACATCACAGAGAAAAGGGCAGGGTTTTGTTCTTTCTGGATTCCACTAGAATGACATCACAGAGAAAGGGACAGGGTTTTGTTCTTTCTGGATTCCACTAGAATGACATCACAGAGAAATGGGCAGGGTTTTGTTCTTTCTGGATTCCATTACAATGACATCACAGAGTAAGGGGCAGGGTTTTGTTCTTTCTGGATTCCACTAGAATGACATCACAGAGAAAGGGGCAGGGTTTTGTTCTTTCTGGATTCCACTAGAATGACATCACAGAGAAAGGGGCAGGGTTTTGTTCTTTCTGGATTCCATTACAATGACATCACAGAGAAAGGGACAGGGTTTTGTTCTTTCTGGATTCCACTAGAATGACATCACAGAGAAAGGGACAGGGTTTTGTTCTTTCTGGATTCCACTAGAATGACATCACAGAGAAAGGGACAGGGTTTTGCTCTTTCTGGATTCCACTAGAATGACATCACAGAGAAAGGGGCAGGGTTTTGCTCTTTCTGGATTCCACTAGAATGACATCACAGAGAAAGGGACAGGGTTTTGTTCTTTCTGGATTCCACTAGAATGACATCACAGAGAAAGGGACAGGGTTTTATCTTTCTGGATTCCACTAGAATGACATCACAGAGAAAGGGACAGGGTTTTGTTCTTTCTGGATTCCATTAGAATGACATCACAGAGACAGGGGCAGGGTTTTGTTCTTTCTGGATTCCACTAGAATGACATCACAGAGAAAGGGGCAGGCTTTTGTTCTTTCTGGATTCCACTAGAATGACATCACAGAGAAAGGGGCAGGGTTTTGTTCTTTTTGGATTCCACTAGAATGACATCACAGAGAAAGGGACAGGGTTTTTTTCTTTCTGGATTCCACTAGAATGACATCACAGAGAAAGGGGCAGGGTTTTGTTCTTTCTGGATTCCACTAGAATGACATCACAGAGAAAGGGGCAGGGTTTTGTTCTTTCTGGATTCCACTAGAATGACATCACAGAGAAAGGGGCAGGGTTTTGTTCTTTCTGGATTCCACTAGAATGACATCACAGAGAATGGGGCAGGGTTTTGTTCTTTCTGGATTCCACTAGAATGACATCACAGAGAAAGGGACAGGGTTTGGTCTTCCTGGATTCCATTAGAATGACATCACAGAGAAAAAGGCAGGGTTTTGTTCTTTCTGGATTCCACTAGAATGACATCACAGAGAAAGGGGCAGGGTTTTGTTCTTTCTGAATTCCACTAGAATGACATCACAGAGAAAGGGGCAGGGTTTTGTTCTTTCTGGATTCCATTAGAATGACATCACAGAGAAAGGGACAGGGTTTTGTTCTTTCTGGATTCCACTAGAATGACATCACAGAGAAAGGGGCAGGGTTTTGTTCTTTCTGGATTCCACTAGAATGACATCACAGAGAAAGGGGCAGGGTTTTGTTCTTTCTGGATTCCACTAGAATGACATCACAGAGAAAGGGGCAGGGTTTTGTTCTTTCTGGATTCCACTAGAATGACATCAGAGAGAAAGGGACAGAGTTTTGTTCTTTCTGGATTCCACTAGAATGACATCACAGAGAAAGGGGCAGGGTTTTGTTCTTTCTGGATTCCATTAGAATGACATCACAGAGAAAGGGGCAGGGTTTTGTTCTTTCTGGATTCCACTAGAATGACATCACAGAGAAAGGGGCAGGGTTTTGTTCTTTCTGGATTCCACTAGAATGACATCACAGAGAAAGGGGCAGGGTTTTGTTCTTTCTGGATTCCACTAGAATGACATCACAGAGAATGGGGCAGGGTTTTGTTCTTTCTGGATTCCACTAGAATGACATCACAGAGAAAGGGACAGGGTTTTGTTCTTTCTGGATTCCATTAGAATGACATCACAGAGAAAAGGGCAGGGTTTTGTTCTTTCTGGATTCCACTAGAATGACATCACAGAGAAAGGGGCAGGGTTTTGTTCTTTCTGAATTCCACTAAAATGACATCACAGAGAAAGGGGCAGGGTTTTGTTATTTCTGGATTCCATTAGAATGACATCACAGAGAAAGGGACAGGGTTTTGTTCTTTCTGGATTCCACTAGAATGACATCACAGAGAAAGGGGCAGGGTTTTGTTCTTTCTGGATTCCACTAGAATGACATCACAGAGAAAGGGGCAGGGTTTTGTTCTTTCTGGATTCCACTAGAATGACATCACAGAGAAAGGGGCAGGGTTTTGTTCTTTCTGGATTCCACTAGAATGACATCACAGAGAAAGGGACAGAGTTTTGTTCTTTCTGGATTCCACTAGAATGACATCACAGAGAAAGGGGCAGGGTTTTGTTCTTTCTGGATTCCATTAGAATGACATCACAGAGAAAGGGGCAGGGTTTTGTTCTTTCTGGATTCCACTAGAATGACATCACAGAGAAAGGGGCAGGGTTTTGTTCTTTCTGGATTCCACTAGAATGACATCACAGAGAAAGAGGCAGGGCAACAACTCTTACCATTCCAACAGAATAAAATGTGTTGAACAAATCTAAATATATTTTATTTTTGAGATTCTTCAAATTAGCCACCCTTTGCCTTGATGACAGCTTTGCACACTCTTGGCATTCTCTCAACCAGCTTCATGAGGTAGTCACCTGGAATGTATTTCAATTAACAGTTGTGCCTTCTTAAAAGTACATTTGTGGAATTTGTTTCCTTCTTAATGCATTTGAGCCAATCAGTTGTGTTGTGAGAAGGAAGGGGCGGTATACAGAAGATAGCCCTATTTGGTAAAATACCAAGTTCATATAATGGCAAGAACAGCTCAAATAAGCAAAGAGAAACGACAGTCCATCATTACTTTAAGACATGAAGGTCAGTCAAAACGGAACATTTTAAGAAAACTTTGAAACTTTCAAGTGCAGTTGCAAAAAATATCAATGAATGAAACTGGCTCTCATGAGGACCGCCACAGGAATGGAAGATTTACCTCTGCTGATCATTAGGCTGTGGGCAGGCTGATCACTAGGCTGATCATCAGGCTGATCATTAGGCTGTTGGCAGGCTGATCATTAGGCTATGGGCAGGCTGATCATTAGGCTATGGGCAGGCTGATCATTAGGCTGTGAGCAGGCTGATCATTAGGCTGTGGCAAGGCTGATCATTAGGCTATGGGCAGGCTGATCATTAGGCTGTGAGCAGGCTGATCATTAGGCTGTGGGCAGGCTGATCATTAGGCTGTGGGCAGGCTGATCATTAGGCTGTGGGCAGGCTGATCACTAGGCTGATCATCAGGCTGATCATTCGGCTATGGGCAGGCTGATCATTAGGCTGTGGGCAGGCTGATCATTAGGCTGATCATCAGGCTGATCATTAGGCTGTGGGCAGGCTGATCATTAGGCTGTGGGCAGGCTGATCATTAGGCTGATCATCAGGCTGATCATTAGGCTGATCATCAGGCTGATCATTAGGCTGTGGGCAGGCTGATCATTAGGCTGTGGGCAGGCTGATCATTAGGCTGTGGGCAGGCTGATCACTAGGCTGATCATCAGGCTGATCATTAGGCTATGGGCAGGCTGATCACTAGGCTTATCATCAGGCTGATCATTAGGCTATGGGCAGGCTGATCATTAGGCTGATCAGTAGGCTGTGGGCAGGCTGATCACTAGGCTGTGGGCAGGCTGATCATTAGGCTGATCATCAGGCTGATCATTGGGCTGTGGGCATCATTAGGCTGTGGGCAGGCTGATCATTAGGCTGTGGGCAGGCTGATCATTAGGCTGTGGGCAGGCTGATCATTAGGCTGTGGGCAGGCTGATCACTAGGCTGATCATCAGGCTGATCATTAGGCTGTGGGCAGGCTGATCATTAGGCTGTGGGCAGGCTGATCACTAGGCTGATCATCAGGCTGATCATTAGGCTATGGGCAGGCTGATCACTAGGCTTATCATCAGGCTGATCATTAGGCTATGGGCAGGCTGATCATTAGGCTGATCATCAGGCTGATCATTAGGCTGTGGGCAGGCTGATCACTAGGCTGTGGGCAGGCTGATCATTAGGCTGATCATCAGGCTGATCATTAGGCTGTGGGCAGGCTGATCATTAGGCTATGGGCAGGCTGATCATTAGGCTGTGGGCAGGCTGATCATTAGGCTGTGGGCAGGCTGATCACTAGGCTGATCATCAGGCTGATCATTAGGCTATGGGCAGGCTGATCACTAGGCTTATCATCAGGCTGATCATTAGGCTATGGGCAGGCTGATCATTAGGCTGATCATCAGGCTGATCATTAGGCTGTGGGCAGGCTGATCACTAGGCTGTGGGCAGGCTGATCATTAGGCTGATCATCAGGCTGATCATTAGGCTGTGGGCAGGCTGATCATTAGGCTATGGGCAGGCTGATCATTAGGCTGTGGGCAGGCTGATCATTAGGCTGTGGGCAGGCTGATCATTAGGCTGTGGGCAGGCTGATCACTAGGCTGATCATCAGGCTGATCATTAGGCTGTGGGCAGGCTGATCATTAGGCTGTGGGCAGGCTGATCACTAGGCTGATCATCAGGCTGATCATTAGGCTATGGGCAGGCTGATCACTAGGCTTATCATCAGGCTGATCATTAGGCTATGGGCAGGCTGATCATTAGGCTGATCATCAGGCTGATCATTAGGCTGTGGGCAGGCTGATCACTAGGCTGTGGGCAGGCTGATCATTAGGCTGATCATCAGGCTGATCATTAGGCTGTGGGCAGGCTGATCATTAGGCTATGGGCAGGCTGATCATTAGGCTGTGGGCAGGCTGATCATTAGGCTGTGGGCAGGCTGATCATTAGGCTGTGGGCAGGCTGATCACTAGGCTGATCATCAGGCTGATCATTAGGCTGTGGGCAGGCTGATCATTAGGCTGTGGGCAGGCAGATCATTAGGCTGTGGGCAGGCGGATCATTAGGCTGTGGGCAGGCTGATCATTAGGCTGTGGGCAGGCTGATCATTAGGCTGTGGGCAGGCTGATCACTAGGCTGATCATCAGGCTGATCATTAGGCTGTGGGCAGGCTGATCATTAGGCTATGGGCAGGCTGATCATTAGGCTGTGGGCAGGCTGATCATTAGGCTGTGGGCAGGCTGATCATTAGGCTGTGGGCAGGCTGATCATTAGGCTGTGGGCAGGCTGATCATTAGGCTATGGGCAGGCTGATCATTAGGCTGTGGGCAGGCTGATCATTAGGCTGTGGGCAGGCTGATCATTAGGCTATGGGCAGGCTGCTCATTAGGCTATGGGCAGGCTGATCATTAGGCTGTGGGCAGGCTGATCATTAGGCTATGGGCAGGCTGATCATTAGGCTATGGGCAGGCTGATCATTAGGCTGATCATCAGGCTGATCATTAGGCTGTGGGCAGGCTGATCATTAGGCTGTGGACAGGTTGCTGATCCAGAGAGGCTGACAGCTTGGTAAAACTGTGTTCTATTTTCTGTGTGACAGTCTGGAAGTCAACGCTAGGAATGTTTTGGTTTGTCTTTTTCATAATTTAGGGAGGAAAGCTGTGAAAATGGACTTGAGTAAACTGTCATGTTAAAACATATTTCACATGGGCTAACAGAAAAAGAGGAATACAATGTTGTGAATGAGGAATACAATGTTGTGAATGTTTTTGAAAGATATTAACCAGTGCTAGGGCAGTCCCTACTACAGTCTGGGTATGAAAGATACGAGGGTGGAATATTACAGGTTAGCAGCAACGTGGCATAGCAAAATAATGAATCACTCCTACCCTCATCAGAAAACTCTCTCACCCATTAGGAAATAACATGAGTGCAACTAGGGCTGTAGATTCACAGGTGTGCAAGATAATACGTTAACAATGACAGTAGTACTGGCCACACCTTATCTTTCATATCCAGACTACTGTACAGTAGGGACTACCCTAGCGCTGGTTAACAATGACAGTGGTACTGGCCACACCTTATCTTTCATATCCAGACTACTGTACAGTAGGGATTACCCTAGCGCTGGTTAACAATGACAGTGGTACTGGCCACACCTTATCTTTCATATCCAGACTACTGTACAGTAGGGACTACCCTAGCGCTGGTTAACAATGACAGTAGTACTGGCCACACCTTATCTTTCATATCCAGACTACTGTACAGTAGGGACTACAGTAGGGACTACCCTACCCTAACAATGACAGTAGTACTGGACCAGATCACAGAAGTGGAACTGACTTAGGGTCTTAAGAAACTCAGGAAACTGCCATAGATTCATGTAAAATCAAATATGAGCATGTAATGAAATAATTCATTTCTGTGAAGATTTCTTTTTTAATGATGGACACGGCCACCTTCTACTTTTAACGCAATTAAAATCTGTCAAACCGTTGTATAGTCCAGGACGAGAGGGAACCACTTCATGTTGTATATCAATTGATTTGAAAATAGAGAACAATGCTGTACAAATTAAATGAGAGACAATTCAATCATAAGAAAAAACCTGTTGTGACATGACCGTAAACGGGCGTCCTTTCAGACACAGCCCATAAATGATCCTGCATAACTAGGTATTGTCCTACTTGTGATATGCAGTACTGGAGAAAAGAGCAAGAAGGCATTTGGCTGTCCAACATGCTGAATTATAGCAGGTGATGATCCATGAAGGAAAGTGAGACCAAACACATACACATCTCTTGGACTGTAAATGACTGACTCTGCAGAGGACTGTAGAGTACTGTAGCCTCACAGGTCCACTACTTATACAGCATTAGATCAGTTTATAACCCTGTCACAGAGGCCTGGAGGTCGGGAGGTTCCACTTCATCCCCCTTGTCCTGCTAATACCCCACCATCACCCCTGTCCTGCTAATACCCCACCACCACCCCTGTCCTGCTAGTACCAGTACCTCACCACCACCCCTGTCCTGCTAGTACCAGTACCTCATCATCACCCCTGTCCTGCTAGTACCAGTACCTCACCATCACCCCTGACCTGCTACTACCAGTACCTCACCATCACTCCTGTCCTGCTAGTACCAGTATCTCCCCCCTGACCTGCTAGAACCAGTATCTCCCCCTGACCTGCTAGAACCAGTATCTCCCCCTGACCTGCTAGTACCAGTATCTCCCCCCTGTCCTATCAGTACCAGTAGCTCCCCCTGACCTGCTAGAACCAGTATCTCCCCCTGACCTGCTAGAACCAGTATCTCCCCCCCTGACCTGCTAGAACCAGTATCTCCCCCTGACCTGCTAGAACCAGTATCTCCCCCCTGACCTGCTAGAACCAGTATCTCCCCCTGACCTGCTAGAACCAGTATCTCCCCCCTGGCCTGCTAGAACCAGTTTCTCCCCCCTGACCTGCTAGAACCAGTATCTCCCCCTGACCTGCTAGAATCAGTATCTCCCCCCTGTCCTGCTAGAACCAGTATCTCCCGCCTGCCCTGCTAGAACCAGTACCTCCCCCCTGACCTGCTAGAACCAGTATCTCCCCCATGACCTGCTAGAACCAGTATCTCCCCCTGACCTGCTAGAACCAGTAACTCACATCACCCCTGTCCTGCTAGTATTATTACCTCACCATTACCCCTGACCTGCTAGAACCAGTTTCTCCCCCCTGCCCTGCTAGTACCAGTATCTCCCCCCTGACCTCCTTGTACCAGTATCTCCCCCTTGACCTTCTAGTACCCCTTCCTACCAGCTAAATGTGCAACAGTTTCCCATTGTACCACCTAACTGTCGAACAGTTCCCCTTGTGACGTGGTGTGGTTGGACAGAGGTGCAGAGAAGAGACCAGACAAGAAATCAACGGATAAGGATAAACATAGAAGAGCGAAGCGCTTACCGCAGGATCACGGTACAATTGAATAAACAACAAACACTAAGTCTCAAAAACTCTCTCCGTAAACAAATGCACACTGTTAACAATTTTAGTTTGGGACATTGGAGCAAAAGGACAACAGAAAACATGGGAAATTAAAATGAGTAAACACATCTGAGTATTGTCTTTTCAGTTTTTTTGTCCCCCTCGTTCCATTGTGTAAAGACCGCCCCCGGCTCCAGTGTTCGAGGCATCCCCTTCTATCACAAAGGGACGTGTAGGATCAGGATGGACGAGGAGATGAAATTTCCCTTGAGCTCCCCGAATGCCCTGTCAGCCTTGGGGGTCCAGCAAAAATGTTTCGGGGACTTTTCGTGAGAGGCACTGCCACCGCACCACAGCTACATATAAAACGTCTGTAAAAACTCTGGACTTGTTTGAGTAAGGATGGAGGAGGCCAGTCGGTGACCACCCTCACCTTTACAGGGTCCATTTGGATGCCGGCGGTAATGAGTTTGTGGCCCGGGAAAGAAACTTAGTATACATGGAACTCACACTTCTCTATATTGATGCACAATTGAATCTGAAGTCGGCGTCTTAGGACGTGGCGGACGAGCAGGATGTGTTCCGGAAGCGTCTTGGAGAAGATCAGGAGGTCGTCGAGGTAACCAAAGACGAACCAAATCAGCATATTCTTAAGCGTGTCATTGACCAATGCTTGGAAGTCTGCCGGTGACTAAATACTCATAGTGGTCTCTCAGGGTGTTAAAGGCAGTCTTCCATTCATCGTGGTCTCTCAGGGTGTTTAAGGCTGTCTTCCATTCATCGTGGTCTCTCAGGGTGTTAAAGGCTGTCTTCCATTCATCGTGGTCTCTCAGGGTGTTTAAGGCTGTCTTCCATTCATCGTGGTCTCTCAGGGTGTTAAAGGCAGTCTTCCATTCATCGTGGTCTCTCAGGGTGTTAAAGGCTGTCTTCCATTCATCGTGGTCTCTCAGGGTGTTAAAGGCAGTCTTCCATTCATCGTGGTCTCTCAGGGTGTTAAAGGCTGTCTTCCATTCATCGTGGTCTCTCAGGGTGTTAAAGGCTGTCTTCAATTCATCGTGGTCTCTCAGGGTGTTTAAGGCTGTCTTCATTCATCTCCCTCCCTGATTCTCCCCAGATTGTAAGCGATTCTTAATCGTAATCCTGTTCAGCCCTCTGTAATCGTTGCAAGGACGCAGACCTCCATCCTTCTTCCCCAAGCAAAAGCCCCAGCTGGGATGTAGAGCAGTGAATGAAGCCTCCAGCGACTCCCGGATGTAATTGGCCATAGGTCGAGAGGGAGTACAGACGGCCCTGGGGAGGCGTGGAGCCAGGTAGGAGTTCTACAGTGCCTTGCAAAAGTATTCACCCTCCTTGTCGTTTTTCTTACTTAGTTGCATTACACCCTGTAATTTAAATAGATTGTCATTTGGATTTCAGGTAATTGACATACACAAAATAGTCCAAATTGGTGAAGTGAAATGAAAAAAATTACTTGTTTAAAATAATAAAGAAATTCAAAAACGGAAAAGTGGTCCCTGCAAATGTATTTACCCCTTTTGCCATGAAGCCCCTAAATAAGATATGGTGCAACCAATTACCTTCAGAAGTCACATAATTAGTTAAATAAAGTCCACCTGTGTGCAATCTAAGTGTCATATGATCTGTCACATGATCTCAGTAGATATACACCTGTTCTGAAAGGCCCCAGAGTCTGCAACACCACTAAGCAAGGGGCACTATGAAGACCAAGGAGCTCTCCAAACAGGTCAGGGACAAAGTTGTGGAGAAGTACAGATGACGGTTGGGTTATAAAAAAATATCAGTAACTTTGAACATCCCACGGAGCACCATTAAATCCATTATTAAAAAATGGAAAGCATATGGCACCACAACAAACCTGCCAAGAGAGGGCCGCCCACCAAAACTCACAGACCAGGCAACGAGGGCATTAATCAGAGAGGCAACTTAGAGACCAAAGATAAACCTGACAGAGCTGCAAAGCTCCACAGCGGAGATTGGATTATCTGTCCATAGGACCACTTTAAGCCGTACCCGCCACAGAGCTGGGCTTTAGGGAAGAGTGTCCAGAAAAAAAGCCAATGCTTATTAATGACAAAAATAAGCAAACATGTTTGGTGTTCGCCAAAAGGCATGTGGGAGTCTCCCCAAACATATGGAAGAAGGTACTCTAGTCAGATGAGACTAAATTTGAGCTTTTTGGCCATCAAGGAAAACGCTATGTCTGGCGCAAACCCAACACCTCTCATCACCCTGAGAACATCAATCACACAGTGAATCATGGTGGTGGCAGCATCATGCTGTGGGGATGTTTTTAATCGGCAGGGACTGGAAAACTGGTCAGAATTGAAGGAATGATGAATGGTGCTAAATACAGGGAAATTCTTGAGGGAAACCTGTTTCAGTCTTCCAGAGATTTGAGACTGGGACGGAGGTTCACCTTCAAATTAAATCAAATCAAAGCTTATTTGTCACGTGCGCCGATTACAACAGTGAAATGCTTACTTACAGGCTCGAACCAATAGTGCAAAAAAGGTATTAGGTGAACAATAGGTAAGTAAAGAAATAAAACAACAGTAAAAAGACAGGCTATATACAGTAGCGAGGCTATAAAAGTAGCGAGGCTACATACAGACACCGGTTAGTCAAGCTGATTGAGGTAGTATTTTTGTCCTAGACTTGGCACTCCGGTACCGCTTGCCATGCGGTAGTAGAGAGAACTGTCTCTGACTGGGGTGGCTGGGGTCTTTGACAATTTTTAGGGCCTTCCTCTGACACCGCCTGGTGTAGAGGTCCTGGATGGCAGGCAGCTTAGCCCCTGTCATGTACTGGGCCGTACGCACTACCCTCTGTAGTGCCTTGCGGTCAGAGGCCGAGCAATTGCCGTACCAGGCAGTGATGCAACCAGTCAGGATGCTCTCGATGTTGCAGCTGTAGAACCTTTTGAGGATCTCAGGACCCATGCCAAATCTTTTTAGTTTCCTGAGGGAGAATAGGCTTTGTTGTGCCCTCTTCACGACTGTCTTGGTGTGTTTGGACCATTCTAGTTTGTTGTTGATGTGGACACCAAGGAACTTGAAGCTCTCAACCTGCTCCACGTCCAGCAGGACAATGACCCTAAGCATACTGCTAAAGCAACACTTGAGTGGTTTAAGGGGAAACATTTAACTGTCTTGGAATGGCCTGTCAAAGCCCAGACCTCAATCCAATTGAGAATCTGTGGTATGACTTAAAAATTGCTGTACACCCACAGAACCCATCCAACTTGAAGGAGCTGGAGCAGTTTGGCATTGAAGAATGGGCAAAAAACCCCGAGGCTAGATGTGCCAAGCTTATAGAGACAAACCCCAAGAGACTTGCAGCTGTAATTGCTGCAAAACGTGGCTCTACAAAGTATTGACTTTGGGGAGGATGAATAGTTATGCATGCCTCAAGTTTTCAGTTTTTTTGTCTTATTTCTTGTTTGTTTCACAAGAAAAAATATTTGGAATCTTCAAAGTGGTAGTAATCTTGTGTAAATCAAATGATACACCCCCCAAAAATATATATTTTAATTGCAGGTTATAAAGCAACAAAATAGGAAAAATGCCAAGGGGGGTGAATAATTTCGCAAGCCACTGTATGTATATATATATATATATATATATATATATATATATATATATATATATATGTATGTGTATATGCATGTACGTTAGTGTATGTATACAGTACCAGTCAACAGTTTTAGAACACCCACTCATTCAAGGGTTTTTCTTTATTTTTACTATTTAATAATAGTGAAGACATCACAACTGTGAAATAACACATATGGAATCATGTAGTAACCAAAAAAGTGTTAAACCAATCAAAATATATTTCATATTTGAGATTCCTCAAAGTAGCCATCTGTTTAGCACTCAGCACATAAACTGCTGCTTCTGTTAATGCTCTATGCTGTTGTCTGTCACTTTCTCCCACCTATATATACATATCTACCTTAACTACCTTGTACAATGGCACAGCAACTCAGTACTGGTACCCCATTTATCTACCTTAACTACCTTGTACAATGGCACAGCATCTCAGTACTGGTACCCCATTTATCTACCTTAACTACCTTGTACAATGGCACAGCATCTCAGTACTGGTACCCCATTTATCTACCTTAACTACCTTGTACAATGGCACAGCATCTCAGTACTGGTACCCCATTTATCTACCTTAACTACCTTGTACAATGGCACAGCATCTCAGTACTGGTACCCCATTTATCTACCTTAACTACCTTGTACAATGGCACAGCATCTCAGTACTGGTACCCCATTTATCTACCTTAACTACCTTGTACAATGGCACAGCATCTCAGTACTGGTACCCCATTTATCTACCTTAACTACCTTGTACAATGGCACAGCATCTCAGTACTGGTACCCCATTTATCTACCTTAACTACCTTGTACAATGGCACAGCATCTCAGTACTGGTACCCCATTTATCTACCTTAACTACCTTGTACAATGGCACAGCAACTCAGTACTGGTACCCCATTTATCTACCTTAACTACCTTGTACAATGGCACAGCAACTCAGTACTGGTACCCCATTTATCTACCTTAACTACCTTGTACAATGGCACAGCATCTCAGTACTGGTACCCCATTTATCTACCTTAACTACCTTGTACAATGGCACAGCAACTCAGTACTGGTACCCCATTTATCTACCTTAACTACCTTGTACAATGGCACAGCAACTCAGTACTGGTACCCCATTTATCTACCTTAACTACCTTGTACAATGGCACAGCAACTCAGTACTGGTACCCCATTTATCTACCTTAACTACCTTGTACAATGGCACAGCAACTCAGTACTGGTACCCCATTTATCTACCTTAACTACCTTGTACAAGGGCACAGCATCTCAGTACTGGTACCCCATTTTTATAGCCAAGTTATTGTTACTCGTTGTGTATTTATTCTTGTGTATATTTCTATTATTTCTCTATTTTTCTCTCTGTACCTGTTGATTTGATCCTATTCCCCATAGTGCACTACTTTAGACCAGGGCCCATAGTGCACTACTTAGACCAGGGCCCATAGTGCACTACTTTAGACCAGGGACAATAGTGCACTACTTTAGACCAGGGCCCATAGTGCAGTACTTTAGACCAGGGCCCATAGTGTACGACTTTAGACCAGGGCCCATAGTGCACTAGTTTAGACCATGGACCATAGTGCAGTACTTTAGACCAGGGCCCATAGTGCACTACTTTAGACCATGGACCATAGTGCAGAACTTTAGACCAGGGCCCATAGTGCACAAGTTTAGACCATGGACCATAGTGCAGTACTTTAGACCAGGGCCCATAGTGCACTACTTTAGACCATGGACCATAGTGCAGAACTTTAGACCAGGGCCCATAGTGTACGACTTTAGACCATGGCCCATAGTGCACTACTTTAGACCAGGGCCCATAGTGTACTACTTTAGACCAGGAACCATAGTACACTACTTTAGACCAGGGCCCATAGTGCACTACTTTAGAGCTATATTCCGGGAAATTGTAACTCTATAAACAACATTTTCCCGTGGTGCCCCAAATCCGTGATTCGTTTTATCACAGAATAATTCCACATTGATAATATAATAGTCTTCACATTAATGCACAGCAAACGGTACAACACCCTCTTACCACTTAACTGTGTAACAGTTCTCCATCGTATCAACTGTGTAACAGTTCTCCATCGTACCACCTGTGTAACAGTTCTCCATCGTACCACCTGTGTGACAGTTCTCCATCGTACTACCTGTGTAACAGTTCTCCATCGTATCACCTGTGTAACAGTTCTCCATCGTATCACCTGTGTAACAGTTCTCCATCGTACTACCTGTGTAACAGGTCTCCATCGTACCACCTGTGTAACAGTTCTCCATCGTACCACCTGTGTAACAGTTCTCCATCGTACCACCTGTGTAACAGTTCTCCATCGTACCACCTGTGTGACAGTTCTCCATCGTACCACCTGTGTAACAGTTCTCCATCGTATCACCTGTGTAACAGTTCTCCATCGTACTACCTGTGTAACAGTTCTCCATCGTACCACCTGTGTAACAGTTCTCCATCGTACCACCTGTGTAACAGTTCTCCATCGTACCACCTGTGTAACAGTTCTCCATCGTACCACCTAGCTGTGACAGTTCTCCATCGTACTACCTGTGTAACAGTTCTCCATCGTACCACCTGTGTGACAGTTCTCCATCGTATCACCTGTGTAACATTTCTCCATCGTATCACCTGTGTAACAGTTCTCCATCATACCACCTGTGTAACAGTTCTCCATCGTACCACCTGTGTAACAGTTCTCCATCGTACTACCTACCTGTGTAACAGTTCTCCATCGTACCACCTGTGTGACAGTTCTCCATCGTACCACCTGTGTAACAGTTCTCCATCGTATCACCTGTGTAACAGTTCTCCATCGTATCACCTGTGTAACAGTTCTCCATCGTACTACCTAGCTGTGACAGTTCTCCATCGTACTACCTGTGTAACAGTTCTCCATCGTACCACCTGTGTGACAGTTCTCCATCGTACTACCTACCTGTGTAACAGTTCTCCATCGTATCACCTGTGTAACAGTTCTCCATCGTACCACCTGTGTAACAGTTCTCCATCGTACTACCTGTGTAACAGTTCTCCATCGTACCACCTGTGTAACAGTTCTCCATCGTACCACCTGTGTAACAGTTCTCCATCGTACTACCTGTGTAACAGTTCTCCATCGTACCACCTGTGTAACAGTTCTCCATCGTACCACCTGTGTAACAGTTCTCCATCGTATCACCTGTGTAACAGTTCTCCATCGTATCACCTGTGTAACAGTTCTCCATCGTACTACCTAACTGTGTAACATTTCTCCATCGTACCACCTGTGTAACAGTTCTCCATCGTATCACCTGTGTAACAGTTCTCCATCGTACTACCTGTGTAACAGTTCTCCATCGTACCACCTGTGTAACAGTTCTCCATCGTACCACCTGTGTAACAGTTCTCCATCATACTACCTGTGTAACAGTTCTCCATCGTACCACCTGTGTGACAGTTCTCCATCGTACCACCTGTGTAACAGTTCTCCATCGTATCACCTGTGTAACAGTTCTCCATCATACTACCTGTGTAACAGTTCTCCATCGTACCACCTGTGTAACAGTTCTCCATCGTACCACGTGTGTAACAGTTCTCCATCGTATCACCTGTGTAACAGTTCTCCATCATACCACCTGTGTAACAGTTCTCCATCGTACCACCTGTGTAACAGTTCTCCATCGTACCACCTGTGTAACAGTTCTCCATCGTATCACCTGTGTAACAGTTCTCCATCGTACCACCTGTGTAACAGTTCTCCATCGTACCACCTGTGTAACAGTTCTCCATCATACTACCTGTGTAACAGTTCTCCATCGTACCACCTGTGTAACAGTTCTCCATCGTACCACCTGTGTAACAGTTCTCCATCATACTACCTGTGTAACAGTTCTCCATCGTACCACCTGTGTGACAGTTCTCCATCGTACCACCTGTGTAACAGTTCTCCATCATACTACCTGTGTAACAGTTCTCCATCGTACCACCTGTGTAACAGTTCTCCATCGTACCACCTGTGTAACAGTTCTCCATCATACTACCTGTGTAACAGTTCTCCATCGTACCACCTGTGTAACAGTTCTCCATCATACTACCTGTGTAACAGTTCTCCATCATACTACCTGTGTAACAGTTCTCCATCGTACTACCTGTGTAACAGTTCTCCATCGTACCACCTGTGTAACAGTTCTCCATCGTACCACCTGTGTAACAGTTCTCCATCGTACCACCTGTGTAACAGTTCTCCATCGTACCACCTGTGTAACAGTTCTCCATCGTACTACCTAGCTGTGACAGTTCTCCATCGTACTACCTGTGTAACAGTTCTCCATCGTACTACCTAGCTGTGACAGTTCTCCATCGTACTTCCTAGCTGTAACAGTTCTCCATCGTACTACCTGTGTAACAGTTCTCCATCGTACCACCTGTGTAACAGTTCTCCATCGTATCACCTGTGTAACAGTTCTCCATCGTACCACCTGTGTAACAGTTCTCCATCGTACCACCTGTGTAACAGTTCTCCATCGTACCACCTGTGTAACAGTTCTCCATCGTACTACCTACCTGTGTAACAGTTCTCCATCGTACCACCTGTGTAACAGTTCTCCATCGTACCACCTGTGTAACAGTTCTCCATCGTACTACCTGTGTAACAGTTCTCCATCGTACCACCTGTGTAACAGTTCTCCATCGTACCACCTGTGTAACAGTTCTCCATCGTACTACCTGTTTAACAGTTCTCCATCGTACCACCTGTGTAACAGTTCTCCATCGTACCACCTGTGTAACAGTTCTCCATCGTACCACCTGTGTAACAGTTCTCCATCGTACTACCTGTGTAACAGTTCTCCATCGTACTACCTGTGTAACAGTTCTCCATCGTACCACCTGTGTAACAGTTCTCCATCGTACTACCTGTGTAACAGTTCTCCATCGTACTACCTACCTGTGTAACAGTTCTCCATCGTATCACCTGTGTAACAGTTCTCCATCGTATCACCTGTGTAACAGTTCTCCATCGTATCACCTGTGTAACAGTTCTCCATCGTACTACCTGTGTAACAGTTCTACATCGTATCGCCTGTGTAACAGTTCTCCATCGTATCACCTGTGTAACAGTTCTCCATCGTATCACCTGTGTAACAGTTCTCCATCGTACTACCTGTGTAACAGTTCTCCATCGTATCACCTGTGTAACAGTTCTCCATCGTATCACCTGTGTAACAGTTCTCCATCGTACCACCTGTGTAACAGTTCTCCATCATACTACCTGTGTAACAGTTCTCCATCGTATCACCTGTGTAACAGTTCTCCATCGTATAACCTGTGTAACAGTTCTCCATCGTACCACCTGTGTAACAGTTCTCTATCGTACCACCTGTGTAACAGTTCTCCATCATACTACCTAACTGTGTAACAGTTCTCCATCGTACCACCTGTGTAACAGTTCTCCATCGTACCACCTGTGTAACAGTTCTCCATCGTACCACCTGTGTAACAGTTCTCCATCATACTACCTAACTGTGTAACAGTTCTCCATCATACTACCTGTGTAACAGTTCTCCATCGTATCACCTGTGTAACAGTTCTCCATCGTACCACCTGTGTAACAGTTCTCCATCATACTACATAGCTGTGACAGTTCTCCATCGTATCACCTGAGTAACAGTTCTCCATCGTATCACCTGTGTAACAGTTCTCCATCGTATCACCTGTGTAACAGTTCTCCATCGTATCACCTGTTGTAACAGTTCTCCATCGTATCACCTGTGTAACAGTTCTCCATCGTATCACCTGTGTAACAGTTCTCCATCGTATCACCTGTGTAACAGTTCTCCATCGTATCACCTGTGTAACAGACTCCATTGTATCACCTGTGTAACAGTTCTCCATCGTATCACCTGTGTAACAGTTCTCCATCGTACTACCTGTGTAACAGTTCTCCATCGTATCACCTGTGTAACAGTTCTCCATCGTATCACCTGTGTAACAGTTCTCCATCATACTACCTGTGTAACAGTTCTCCATCATACTACCTGTGTAACAGTTCTCCATCATACTATCTGTGTAACAGTTCTCCATCGTATCACCTGTGTAACAGTTCTCCATCATACTACCTGTGTAACAGTTCTCCATCATACTACCTGTGTAACAGTTCTCCATCATACTATCTGTGTAACAGTTCTCCATCGTATCACCTGTGTAACAGTTCTCCATCATACTACCTGTGTAACAGTTCTCCATCATACTATCTGTGTAACAGTTCTCCATCGTATCACCTGTGTAACAGTTCTCCATCATACTACCTGTGTAACAGTTCTCCATCATACTACCTGTGTAACAGTTCTCCATCGTATCACCTGTGTAACAGTTCTCCATCGTACCACCTGTGTAACAGTTCTCCATCATACTACCTGTGTAACAGTTCTCCATCGTATCACCTGTGTAACAGTTCTCCATCGTACTACCTGTGTAACAGTTCTCCATCGTACTACCTGTGTAACAGTTCTCCATCGTACCACCTGTGTAACAGTTCTCCATCGTACTACCTGTGTAACAGTTCTCCATCATACTACCTGTGTAACAGTTCTCCATTGTACTACCTGTGTAACAGTTCTCCATCGTACTACCTGTGTAACAGTTCTCCATTGTACTACCTGTGTAACAGTTCTCCATCGTACCACCTGTGTAACAGTTCTCCATCGTATAACCTGTGTAACAGTTCTCCATCATACTACCTGTGTAACAGTTCTCCATCATACTACCTGTGTAACAGTTCTCCATCATACTACCTGTGTAACAGTTCTCCATCGTACCACCTGTGTAACAGTTCTCCATCGTACTACCTGTGTAACAGTTCTCCATCGTACCACCTGTGTAACAGTTCTCCATCGTACCACCTGTGTAACAGTTCTCCATCGTACCACCTGTGTAACAGTTCTCCATCATACTACCTGTGTAACAGTTCTCCATCATACTACCTGTATAACAGTTCTCCATCGTACTACCTACCTGTGTAACAGTTCTCCATCGTACTACCTGTGTAACAGTTCTCCATCGTATCACCTGTGTAACAGTTCTCCATCGTATCACCTGTGTAACAGTTCTCCATCGTATCACCTGTGTAACAGTTCTCCATCATACTACCTGTGTAACAGTTCTCCATCGTACCACCTGTGTAACAGTTCTCCATCGTACTACCTGTGTAACAGTTCTCCATCCTACTACCTGTGTAACAGTTCTCCATCGTACTACCTGTGTAACAGTTCTCCATCGTATCACCTGTGTAACAGTTCTCCATCATACTACCTGTGTAACAGTTCTCCATCATACTATCTGTGTAACAGTTCTCCATCGTATCACCTGTGTAACAGTTCTCCATCATACTACCTGTGTAACAGTTCTCCATCATACTATCTGTGTAACAGTTCTCCATCGTATCACCTGTGTAACAGTTCTCCATCATACTACCTGTGTAACAGTTCTCCATCATACTACCTGTGTAACAGTTCTCCATCGTATCACCTGTGTAACAGTTCTCCATCGTACCACCTGTGTAACAGTTCTCCATCATACTACCTGTGTAACAGTTCTCCATCGTATCACCTGTGTAACAGTTCTCCATCGTATCACCTGTGTAACAGTTCTCCATCATACTACCTGTGTGACAGTTCTCCATCGTACCACCTGTGTAACAGTTCTCCATCGTATTACCTGTGTAACAGTTCTCCATCGTACCACCTGTGTAACAGTTCTCCATCGTACTACCTGTGTAACAGTTCTCCATCATACTACCTGTGTAACAGTTCTCCATTGTACTACCTGTGTAACAGTTCTCCATCGTACCACCTGTGTAACAGTTCTCCATCATACTATCTGTGTAACAGTTCTCCATCATACTACCTGTGTAACAGTTCTCCATCGTACCACCTGTGTAACAGTTCTCCATCGTACTACCTGTGTAACAGTTCTCCATCGTACCACCTGTGTAACAGTTCTCCATCGTACCACCTGTGTAACAGTTCTCCATCGTATAACCTGTGTAACAGTTCTCCATCATACTACCTGTGTAACAGTTCTCCATCATACTACCTGTGTAACAGTTCTCCATCATACTACCTGTGTAACAGTTCTCCATCGTACCACCTGTGTAACAGTTCTCCATCGTACTACCTGTGTAACAGTTCTCCATCGTACCACCTGTGTAACAGTTCTCCATCGTACCACCTGTGTAACAGTTCTCCATCGTACCACCTGTGTAACAGTTCTCCATCATACTACCTGTGTAACAGTTCTCCATCATACTACCTGTATAACAGTTCTCCATCGTACTACCTACCTGTGTAACAGTTCTCCATCGTACTACCTGTGTAACAGTTCTCCATCGTATCACCTGTGTAACAGTTCTCCATCGTATCACCTGTGTAACAGTTCTCCATCGTATCACCTGTGTAACAGTTCTCCATCATACTACCTGTGTAACAGTTCTCCATCGTACCACCTGTGTAACAGTTCTCCATCGTACTACCTGTGTAACAGTTCTCCATCCTACTACCTGTGTAACAGTTCTCCATCGTACTACCTGTGTAACAGTTCTCCATCGTATCACCTGTGTAACAGTTCTCCATCGTATCACCTGTGTAACAGTTCTCCATCGTATCACCTGTGTAACAGTTCTCCATCGTATCACCTGTGTAACAGTTCTCCATCGTATCATCTGTGTAACAGTTCTCCATCGTACTACCTAACTACGGAACAGTTCCCCATCACCCTGCATAAGAGTCCAAATAGTCTCCATATGGAAATGTGACATTTGTTTTGTCTCCCACCATCTAATGAGCCAGATAACGTTCAGTTGTTCGCCCTAATTGTCTCTTAGGCTAAGCGGATAGAAGCACGTCTCCAAATAATTACTATCTTTATGAGCCTCTGTCTAATGAATTTTAGAGGCACATATTTGCAGGCCAAGCGACTCTGGACAGCGCCAGGAAGCAGACAGAGCAGAACTATTTTTTGTGGTTTTGAATTTCAAGAAGTTTGCAAAGGAAAAGTTACGTATAACTTGACACATTTTAATAGAATATATCTATTATTATTACTGGAAAACTAACGACCTAAATTCCTAATTTAATGGCTCTTTTTCTTGGACTTTATCTGATCTTTTGCAGTTAAAACTGGACTCCAAAGTTTTGTTCAAAGTAACCTTTTCTAATGTTGGGTGAAAAATGACTCTGTGCAATCATATTTCTGCTACAATACCTCTTGATGGAGTCATCACAAAACTGACCGTTGACATTTTCCAATCACGTAACCCCTCAGGGAATACAGCCCTGTAGATTACGCTCTGTATAATTCTTCAATACAATTCTTCATCTTTTGTTTAAGGTGGACTTCATGCAAGGCATTTACTACAGAATGTAATTGGTTTTCACATGCCCCAAATGACTACTGAAGCATAATCTGAATGTGGTTGTCCATTCTCTAGCAATCACTGGCCAAAATTATGAATGAAAGTTTAGAATTTGTTCTGTTTGGAAACTGATTAATTAAAATATTATCACACTGCACTGACAAACATTTAGCAAAAGGCCTGTTTAATAATCCGTCCGTCTCTCAGACAATTTCTAATAATTCAAAATTCACATAAAGTGGTAAACGAAAAAGAAGAGATGAGACAAGGACATGTTTTATAATGGACCAATCACTCCTTCACTGTAGCCAATCACTCCTCCACTGTAGCCAATCACTCCTTCACTGTAGCCAATCCCTCCTCCCCTGTAGCCAATCCCTCCTCCCCTGTAGCCAATCCCTCCTCCACTGTAGCCAATCCCTCCTCCACTGTAGCCAATCCCTCCTCCACAATAGCTCTACTTCAGCAAAGCTGCTGGCTAAAGTTAAATCTAGACTTGGTTTCCTCTATCATAATCGCTCCTGTTTCACCCCAGCTGCCAAACTAACCCTGATTCAGATGACCATCTAATCCATGCTGGATTATGGAGACATAATTTATAGATCGGCAGGTAAGGGTGCTCTCGAGCGGCTAGATGTTCTTTACCATTCGGCCATCAGATTTGCCACCAACGCTCCTCATAGGACACATCACTGCACTCTGTACTCCTCTATAAACTGGTCATCTCTGTATACCCGTCGCAAGACCCACTGGTTGATGCTTATTTTTAAAACTCTCTTAGGGCCTCACTCCCCCTATCTGAGATATCTACTGCAGCCCTCACCCTCCACATACAACACCCGTTCTGCCAGTCACAATCTGTTAAAGGTCGCCAAAGCACACACATCCCTGGGTCGCTCATCTTTTCAGTTCGCTGCAGCTAGCGACTGGAACGAGCTGCAACAAACACTCAATCTGAACAGTTTTATCTCCATCTCTTCATTCAAAGACTCAATCATGGACACTCTTACTGACAGTTGTGGCTGCTTTGCGTGATGTATTGTTGTCTCTAACTTCTTGCCCTTTGTGCTGTTGTCTGTGCCCAACAATGTTTGTACCCTGTTTTGTGCTGCTACCATGTTGTGTTGCTGCCATGTTGTGTCGCTACCATGTTTTTGTCATGTTGTGTTGCTACCATGTTTTTGTCATGTTGTGTTGTTACCATGCTGTGTTGTCATGTGTTGCTGCCTTGCTATTTTGTTGTCTTAGGTCTCTCTTTATCTAGTGTTGTGTTGTCTCTCTCTTTATGTAGTGTTGTGTTGTCTCTCTATGTAGTGTTGTGTTGTCTCTCTTTATGTAGTGTAGTGTTGTCTCTCTATGTAGTGTTGTGTTGTCTCTCTTTATGTAGTGTTGTGTTGTCTCTCTCTTTATGTAGTGTTGTGGTGTCTCTCTATGTAGTGTAGTGTTGTCTCTCTATGTAGTGTTGTGTTGTCTCTCTTTATGTAGTGTTGTGTTGTCTCTCTTTATGTAGTGTTGTGGTGTCTCTCTTTATGTAGTGTTGTGTTGTCTCTCTCTTTATGTAGTGTTGTGTTGTCTCTCTTTATGTAGTGTTGTGTTGTCTCTCTATGTAGTGTTGTGTTGTCTCTCTTTATGTAGTGTTGTGTTGTCTCTCTTTATGTATTGTTGTCTCTCTTTATGTAGTGTTGTGTTGTCTCTCTCTTTATGTAGTGTTGTCTATCTTTATGTAGTGTTGTGTTGTCTCTATGTAGTGTTGTGTTGTCTCTCCTATGTAGTGTTGTGTTGTCTCTCTTTATGTAGTGTTGTGTTGTCTCTCTCTTTATGTAGTGTTGTGTTGTCTCTCTTTATGTAGTGTTGTGTTGTCTCTCTCTTTATGTAGTGTTGTGTTGTCTCTCTCTTTATGTAGTGTTGTGTTGTCTCTCTTGACGTGATGTGTGTTTTGTCCTGTATTTTTATTTCATTTATTTTTATTTTTAATCCCAGCTCCCATTCCCTTAGGAGGCCTTTTCACGTTTGCTAGGCCGTCATTGTAAATACGAATTTGTTCTTAACGGACTTTCCTAGTTAAATAAAGGTAAAACAATTATATATTTTAGGATAATTCCTCCTCTACTGTAACTAATCCCTCCTCTACTGTAACTAATCCCTCCTCTACTGTAGCTAATCCCTCCTCTACTGTAGCTAATCCCTCCTCTACTGTAGCTAATCCCTCCTCTACTGTAACTAATCCCTCCTCTACTGTAGCTAATCCCTCCTCTACTGTGACTAATCCCTCCTCTACTGTAGCTAATCCCTCCTCTACAGTAACTAATCTCTCCTCTACTGTAGCTAATCCCTCCTCTACTGTGACTAATTCCTCCTCTACTGTAGCTAATCCCTCCTCTACAGTAACAAATCCCTCCTGTACTGTAGCTAATCCCTTCTCTACTGTAACTAATCCCTCTATTGTAACTAATCCCTCCTCTACTGTAACTAATCCCTCCTCTACTGTAGCTAATCCCTCCTCTACTGTAACTAATTCCTCCTCTACTGTAACTAATCCCTCCTCTACTGTAACTAATCCCTCCTCTACTGTAGCTAATCCCTCCTCTACTGTAACTAATTCCTCCTCTACTGTAACTAATCCCTCCTCTACTGTAGCTAATCCCTCCTCTACTGTAACTAATCCCTCCTCTACTATAACTGATCCCTCCTCTACTGTAACTAATCCCTCCTCTACTGTAACTAATCCCTCCTCTACTGTAACTAATCCCTCCTCTACTGTAGCTAATCCCTCCTCTATTGTAACTAATCCCTCCTCTACTGTAGCTAATCCCTCCTCTATTGTAACTAATCCCTCCTCTACTGTAACTAATCCCTCCTCTACTGTAACTAATCCCTCCTCTACTGTAACTAATCCCTCCTCTACTGTAACTAATCCCTCCTCTACTGTAGCTAATCCCTCCTCTACTGTAGCTAATCCCTTCTCTACTGTAACTAATCCCTCTATTGTAACTAATCCCTCCTCTACTGTAACTAATCCCTCTACTGTAACGAATCCCTCCTGTACTGTAGCTAATCCCTTCTCTACTGTAACTAATCCCTCTATTGTAACTAATCCCTCCTCTACTGTAACTAATCCCTCCTCTACTGTAACTAATCCCTCCTCTACTGTAACTAATCCCTCCTCTACTGTAACTAATCCCTCCTCTACTGTAGCTAATCCCTCCTCTACTGTAGCTAATCCCTCCTCTACTGTAACTAATCCCTCCTCTACTGTAGCTAATCCCTCCTCTACTGTAGCTAATCCCTCCTCTATTGTAACTAATCCCTCCTCTACTGTAACTAATCCCTCCTCTACTGTAACTAATCCCTCCTCTACTGTAACTAATCCCTCCTCTACTGTAACTAATCCCTCCTCTACTGTAACTAATCCCTCCTCTATTTTAACTAATCCCTCCTCTACTGTAACTAATCCCTCCTCTATTTTAACTAATCCCTCCTCTACTGTAACGAATCTCTCCTCTACTGTTGCTAAGTGTTTCAAGATGTTCTCCTCTCATTCTCTGTTGCGTTTTCCAGCTCTGCTCCAGATTTACATCCCAAATGGCACCCTATTCCCTATATAGTGCATTACTTTTGACCAGAGCCCATCGGGCCTTGATTAAAACATTGCAATATAAATTGAATGGCATTTGGGCTGCAGATTTTAAATCAGTGAGACCATTAGCTGAATAGAATCCCTTTCATAAAGATGAAAGTCCGGTATCTTAATATATTGCACGAATTGGATTTGTAACTTAACATGCCGAATTGCAAAAAAAAATGGTAATGTCTGCGGGATGTAACGTATCATACGCAATGGATGACATGCAGTGCTTTCAGACAGTAGTCATATACTTTCAGTGCCTTCAGACAGTAGTCCCCTCTCTCCAAAGGGATTCTCTGCCTCTAACCCTATTACGTGGGCTGAGGCACTGGCTTACTGGTGCTCTTCCATGCCGTCCTTAGGAGAGGTGCGTCACTTGAGTGGGTTGTGTCGCTGACGTGATCTTCCTGTCCAGGTTGTAGCCCCCCTAGGGTTCGTGCCATGGGGAAGATCTTCGTGGGCTGTACTCGGCCTTGTCTCAGGGCAGTAAGTTGGTGGTTGAAGATATCCCTCCAGTGGTGTGGGGGCTGTGCTTTGGCAAAGTGGGTGGGGTTAAATCCTGCCTGTTTGGCCCTGTCGGGGGTATCGTCAGACAGGGCCACAGTGTCTACCGACCCCTCCTGTCTCAGCCTCCAGTATTTATGCTGCAGTAGTTTATGTGTCGGGGGGCTAGGGTCAGTCTGTTATATCTGGAGAATTTCTCCTGTCTCATCCAGTGTCCTGTGTGAATTTAAGTATGCTTCCTCTAATTCTCTCTTTCTCTCTCTTTTTCTCTCTCTTTCTCTTTCTCAGAGGACCTGAGCCCTAGGACCATGCCTCAGGACTACCTGGCATGATGACTCCTTGCTGGCCCCAGTACACCTGGCCGTGCTGCTGCTCCAGTTTCAACTGTTCTGCCTGCGGCTATGGAACCCTGACCTGTTTACCGGACGTGCTACCTGTCCCAGACCTGCTGTTTTCAACTCTCTAGAGACAGCAGGAGCGGTAGAGATACTCTGAATGATAGGCTATGAAAAGCCAACTGACATTTACTCCTGAGGTGCAGACCTGTTGCACCCTCGACAACCACTGTGATTATTATTATTTGACCCTGCTGGTCATTTATGAACATTTCAACATCTTGGCCTTGTTTGTTTATAATCTCCACCCGGCACAGCCAGAAGAGGACTGGCCACCCCTCATAGCCTGGTTCCTCTCTAGGTTTCTTCCTAGGTTCCTGCCTTTCTAGGGAGAATTTCCTAGCCACCGTGCTTCTACATGTGCATTGCTTGCTGTTTGGGGTTTTAGGCTGGGTTTCTGTACAGCACTTTCTGACATCGGCTGATGTAGAAAGGGCTTTATAAACACATTTGATTTGAAATTTGATTTGATTTAGTCATATATGTTCAGTTCCTTCAGACAGTAGTCATATATGCTCAGTGCCTTCAGACAGTAGTCATATATGTTCAGTGCCTTCAGACAGTAATCATATATGCTCAGTGCCTTCAGACAGTAGTCATATATGCTCAGTGCCTTCAGACAGTAGTCATATATGTTCAGTTCCTTCAGACAGTAATCATATATTTTCAGTGCCTTCAGACAGTAATCATATATGTTCAGTGCCTTCAGACAGTAGTCATATATGTTCAGTGCCTTCAGACAGTAGTCATATATTTTCAGTGCCTTCAGACAGTAGTCATATATGTTCAGTGCCTGCAGACAGTAGTCATATATGTTCAGTGCCTTCAGACAGTAGTCATATATGTTCAGTGCCTTCAGACAGTAGTCATATATGTTCAGTGCCTTCAGACAGTAGTCATATATGTTCAGTGCCTTCAGACAGTAGTCATATATTTTCAGTGCCTTCAGACAGTAATCATATATGCTCAGTGCCTTCAGACAGTAATCATATATGCTCAGTGCCTTCAGACAGTAGTCATATATGTTCAGTGCTTTCAGACAGTAGTCATATATGTTCAGTGCCTTCAGACAGTAATCATATATGTTCAGTGCCTTCAGACAGTAGTCATATATGTTCAGTGCTTTCAGACAGTAGTCATATATGTTCAGTGCCTTCAGACAGTAGTCATATATGTTCAGTGCCTTCAGACAGTAGTCATATATGCTCAGTGCCTTCAGACAGTAGTCATATATGTTCAGTTCCTTCAGACAGTAATCATATATGTTCAGTGCCTTCAGACAGTAGTCATATATGTTCAGTGCCTTCAGACAGTAATCATATATGTTCAGTGCCTTCAGACAGTAGTCATATATGTTCAGTGCTTTCAGACAGTAGTCATATATGTTCAGTGCCTTCAGACAGTAGTTATATATTTTCAGTGCCTTCAGACAGTAATCATATATGCTCAGTGCCTTCAGACAGTAATCATATATGTTCAGTGCCTTCAGACAGTAGTCATATATGTTCAGTGCCTTCAGACAGTAATCATATATGTTCAGTTCCTTCAGACAGTAGTCATATATGTTCAGTGCCTTCAGACAGTAGTCATATATGTTCAGTTCCTTCAGACAGTAGTCATATATTTTCAGTGCCTTCAGACAGTAGTCATATATTTTCAGTTCCTTCAGACAGTAGTCATATATGTTCAGTGCCTTCAGACAGTAGTCATATATGTTCAGTGCCTTCAGACAGTAGTCATATATGTTCAGTGCCTTCAGACAGTAGTCATATATGTTCAGTTCCTTCAGACAGTAGTCATATATGTTCAGTGCTTTCAGACAGTAATCATATATGTTCAGTGCCTTCAGACAGTAGTCATATATGTTCAGTTCCTTCAGACAGTAGTCATATATGTTCAGTGCCTTCAGACAGTAGTCATATATGTTCAGTGCCTTCAGACAGTAGTCATATATGTTCAGTTCCTTCAGACAGTAGTCATATATGTTCAGTGCTTTCAGACAGTAATCATATATGTTCAGTGCCTTCAGACAGTAGTCATATATGTTCAGTGCCTTCAGACAGTAATCATATATGTTCAGTTCCTTCAGACAGTAGTCATATATGTTCAGTGCCTTCAGACAGTAGTCATATATGTTCAGTTCCTTCAGACAGTAGTCATATATTTTCAGTTCCTTCAGACAGTAATCATATATGTTCAGTGCCTTCAGACAGTAGTCATATATTTTCAGTTCCTTCAGACAGTAATCATATATGTTCAGTGCCTTCAGACAGTAATCATATATGTTCAGTTCCTTCAGACAGTAATCATATATGTTCAGTGCCTTCAGACAGTAGTCATATATTTTCAGTGCCTTCAGACAGTAATCATATATGCTCAGTGCCTTCAGACAGTAATCATATATGTTCAGTGCCTTCAGACAGTAGTCATATATGTTCAGTGCCTTCAGACAGTAGTCATATATGCTCAGTGCCTTCAGACAGTAGTCATATATGTTCAGTGCCTTCAGACAGTAGTCATATATGTTCAGTGCCTTCAGACAGTAGTCATATATGTTCAGTGCCTTCAGACAGTAGTCATATATGTTCAGTGCCTTCAGACAGTAGTCATATATGTTCAGTGCCTTCAGACAGTAGTCATATATGCTCAGTGCCTTCAGACAGTAGTCATATATGTTCAGTGCCTTCAGACAGTAGTCATATATGTTCAGTGCCTTCAGACAGTAGTCATATATGTTCAGTGCCTTCAGACAGTAGTCATATATGTTCAGTGCCTTCAGACAGTAGTCATATATGTCCAGTGCCTTCAGACAGTAGTCATATATGTTCAGTGCCTTCAGACAGTAGTCATATATGTTCAGTGCCTTCAGACAGTAGTCATATATGTTCAGTGCCTTCAGACAGTAGTCATATATGTTCAGTGCCTTCAGACAGTAGTCATATATGTTCAGTGCCTTCAGACAGTAGTCATATATGTTCAGTGCCTTCAGACAGTAGTCATATATGTTCAGTGCCTTCAGACAGTAATCATATATGTTCAGTGCCTTCAGACAGTAGTCATATATGTTCAGTGCCTTCAGACAGTAGTCATATATGTTCAGTTCCTTCAGACAGTAGTCATATATGTTCAGTGCCTTCAGACAGTAGTCATATATGTTCAGTGCCTTCAGACAGTAATCATATATGTTCAGTTCCTTCAGACAGTAGTCATATATGTTCAGTGCCTTCAGACAGTAGTCATATACAGTGGGGAGAACAAGTATTTGATACACTGCCGATTTTGCAGGTTTTCCTACTTACAAAGCATGTAGAGGTCTGTAATTTTTATCATAGGTACACTTCAACTGTGAGAGACAGAATCTAAAACAAAAATCCAGAAAATCACATTGTATGATTTTTAAGTAATTAATTTGCATTTTATTGCATGACATAAGTATTTGATCACCTACCAACCAGTAAGAATTCCGGCTCTCACAGACCTGTTAGTTTTTCTTTAAGAAGCCCTCCTGTTCTCCACTCATTACCTGTATTAACTGCACCTGTTTGAACTCGTTACCTGTATAAAAGACACCTGTCCACACACTCAATCAAACAGACTCCAACCTCTCCACAATGGCCAAGACCAGAGAGCTGTGTAAGGACATCAGGGATAAAATTGTAGACCTACACAAGGCTGGGATGGGCTACAGGACAATAGGCAAGCAGCTTGGTGAGAAGGCAACAACTGTTGGCGCAATTATTAGAAAATGGAAGAAGTTCAAGATGACGGTCAATCACCCTCGGTCTGGGGCTCCATGCAAGATCTCACCTCGTGGGGCATCAATGATCATGAGGAAGGTGAGGGATCAGCCCAGAACTACACGGCAGGACCTGGTCAATG
This sequence comes from Salvelinus alpinus, assembly GCF_045679555.1. Lineage (NCBI taxonomy): Eukaryota > Metazoa > Chordata > Actinopteri > Salmoniformes > Salmonidae > Salvelinus > Salvelinus alpinus. Next base: position 43,234,244 of record NC_092107.1, read on the forward strand.
ACCGGAAGAGAGCTGGGACCACAGTCTCAAAGAAAACCATTAGTAACACACTACGCCGTCATGGATTAAAATCCTGCAGCGCACGCAAGGTCCCCCTGCTCAAGCCAGCGCATGTCCAGGCCCGTCTGAAGTTTGCCAATGACGATCTGGATGATCCAGAGGAGGAATGGGAGAAGGTCATGTGGTCTGATGAGACAAAAATTGAGCTTTTTGGTCTAAACTCCACTCGCCGTGTTTGGAGGAAGAAGAAGGATGAGTACAACCCCAAGAACACCATCCCAACCGTGAAGCATGGAGGTGGAAACATCATTCTTTGGGGATGCTTTTCTGCAAAGGGGACAGGACGACTCTACCGTATTGAGTGGAGGATGGATGGGGCCATGTATCGCGAGATCTTGGCCAACAACCTCCTACCCTCAGTAAGAGCATTGAAGATGGGTCGTGGCTGGATCTTCCAGCATGACAACGACCCGAAACACACAGCCAGGGCAACTAAGGAGTGGCTCCGTAAGAAGCATCTCAAGGTCCTGGAGTGGCCTAGCCAGTCTCCAGACCTGAACCCAATAGAAAATCTTTGGAGGGAGCTGAAAGTCCGTATTGCCCAGCGACAGCCCCGAAACCTGAAAGATCTGGAGAAGGTCTGTATGGAGGAGTGGGCCAAAATCCCTGCTGCAGTGTGTGCAAACCTGGTCAAGAACTACAGGAAACGTATGATCTCTGTATTTGCAAACAAAGGTTTCTGTACCAAATATTAAGTTCTGCTTTTCTGATGTATCAAATACTTATGTCATGCAATAAAATGCTAATTAATTACTTAAAAATCATACAATGTGATTTTCTGGATTTTTGTTTTAGATTCCGACTCTCACAGTAGAAGTGTACCTATGATAAAAATGACAGACCTCTACAAGCTTTGTAAGTAGGAAAACCTGCAAAATCGGCAGTGTATCAAATACTTGTTCTCCCCACTGTATGTTCAGTGCCTTCAGACAGTAGTCATATATTTTCAGTTCCTTCAGACAGTAGTCATATATGTTCAGTGCCTTCAGACAGTAGTCATATATGTTCAGTTCCTTCAGACAGTAGTCATATATGTTCAGTGCCTTCAGACAGTAATCATATATGTTCAGTGCCTTCAGACAGTAGTCATATATGTTCAGTGCCTTCAGACAGTAGTCATATATGTTCAGTGCCTTCAGACAGTAATCATATATGTTCAGTGCCTTCAGACAGTAGTCATATATGTTCAGTGCCTTCAGACAGTAATCATATATGTTCAGTGCCTTCAGACAGTAGTCATATATGTTCAGTTCCTTCAGACAGTAGTCATATATTTTCAGTGCCTTCAGACAGTAGTCATATATGTTCAGTGCCTTCAGACAGTAGTCATATATGTTCAGTGCCTTCAGACAGTAATCATATATGTTCATTGCCTTCAGACAGTAGTCATATATGTTCAGTGCCTTCAGACAGTAGTCATATATGTTCAGTGCCTTCAGACAGTAATCATATATGTTCAGTGCCTTCAGACAGTAATCATATATGTTCAGTGCCTTCAGACAGTAATCATATATTTTCAGTTCCTTCAGACAGTAGTCATATATTTTCAGTTCCTTCAGACAGTAGTCATATATGTTCAGTGCCTTCAGACAGTAGTCATATATGTTCAGTGCCTTCAGACAGTAGTCATATATGTTCAGTGGCTTCAGACAGTAGTCATATATTTTCAGTGCCTTCAGACAGTAGTCATATATGTTCATTGCCTTCAGACAGTAATCATATATGTTCAGTGCCTTCAGACAGTAGTCATATATTTTCAGTTCCTTCAGACAGTAGTCATATATTTTCAGTGCCTTCAGACAGTAATCATATATGTTCAGTGCCTTCAGACAGTAGTCATATATGTTCAGTTCCTTCAGACAGTAGTCATATATGTTCAGTGCCTTCAGACAGTAGTCATATATGTTCAGTGCCTTCAGACAGTAATCATATATGTTCAGTGCCTTCAGACAGTAGTCATATATGTTCAGTGCCTTCAGACAGTAGTCATATATGTTCAGTGCCTTCAGACAGTAATCATATATGTTCAGTGCCTTCAGACAGTAGTCATATATTTTCAGTGCCTTCAGACAGTAGTCATATATGTTCAGTGCCTTCAGACAGTAGTCATATATTTTCAGTGCCTTCAGACAGTAGTCATATATGTTCAGTTCCTTCAGACAGTAGTCATATATGTTCAGTGCCTTCAGACAGTAATCATATATGTTCAGTGCCTTCAGACAGTAGTCATATATGTTCAGTGCCTTCAGACAGTAATCATATATGTTCAGTGCCTTCAGACAGTAGTCATATATGTGCAGTGCCTTCAGACAGTAGTCATATATGTTCAGTGCCTTCAGACAGTAGTCATATATGTTCAGTGCCTTCAGACAGTAATCATATATGTTCAGTGCCTTCAGACAGTAGTCATATATTTTCAGTTCCTTCAGACAGTAGTCATATATGTTCAGTGCCTTCAGACAGTAGTCATATATGTTCAGTGCCTTCAGACAGTAGTCATATATGTTCAGTGCCTTCAGACAGTAATCATATATGTTCAGTTCCTTCAGACAGTAATCATATATGTTCAGTGCCTTCAGACAGTAGTCATATATTTTCAGTTCCTTCAGACAGTAATCATATATGTTCAGTTCCTTCAGACAGTAGTCATATATGTTCAGTGCCTTCAGACAGTAGTCATATATGTTCAGTGCCTTCAGACAGTAGTCATATATGTTCAGTGCCTTCAGACAGTAGTCATATATGTTCAGTGCCTTCAGACAGTAGTCATATATGTTCAGTGCCTTCAGACAGTAATCATATATGTTCAGTTCCTTCAGACAGTAATCATATATGTTCAGTGCCTTCAGACAGTAGTCATATATGTTCAGTGCCTTCAGACAGTAATCATATATGTTCAGTTCCTTCAGACAGTAATCATATATGTTCAGTTCCTTCAGACAGTAGTCATATATGTTCAGTGCCTTCAGACAGTAATCATATATGTTCAGTTCCTTCAGACAGTAATCATATATGTTCAGTTCCTTCAGACAGTAGTCATATATGTTCAGTGCCTTCAGACAGTAGTCATATATTTTCAGTTCCTTCAGACAGTAGTCATATATTTTCAGTGCCTTCAGACAGTAGTCATATATGTTCAGTGCCTTCAGACAGTAGTCATATATGTTCAGTGCCTTCAGACAGTAATCATATATGTTCAGTGCCTTCAGACAGTAGTCATATATGTTCAGTGCCTTCAGACAGTAATCATATATGTTCAGTGCCTTCAGACAGTAGTCATATATGTTCAGTTCCTTCAGACAGTAGTCATATATTTTCAGTGCCTTCAGACAGTAGTCATATATGTTCAGTGCCTTCAGACAGTAGTCATATATGTTCAGTGCCTTCAGACAGTAATCATATATGTTCAGTGCCTTCAGACAGTAGTCATATATGTTCAGTGCCTTCAGACAGTAGTCATATATGTTCAGTGCCTTCAGACAGTAATCATATATGTTCAGTGCCTTCAGACAGTAATCATATATGTTCAGTGCCTTCAGACAGTAATCATATATTTTCAGTTCCTTCAGACAGTAGTCATATATTTTCAGTTCCTTCAGACAGTAGTCATATATGTTCAGTGCCTTCAGACAGTAGTCATATATGTTCAGTGCCTTCAGACAGTAGTCATATATGTTCAGTGCCTTCAGACAGTAGTCATATATTTTCAGTGCCTTCAGACAGTAGTCATATATGTTCATTGCCTTCAGACAGTAATCATATATGTTCAGTGCCTTCAGACAGTAGTCATATATTTTCAGTGCCTTCAGACAGTAGTCATATATGTTCAGTGCCTTCAGACAGTAGTCATATATGTTCAGTGCCTTCAGACAGTAATCATATATGTTCAGTGCCTTCAGACAGTAGTCATATATGTTCAGTGCCTTCAGACAGTAATCATATATGTTCAGTGCCTTCAGACAGTAGTCATATATGTTCAGTGCCTTCAGACAGTAGTCATATATGTTCAGTGCCTTCAGACAGTAATCATATATGTTCAGTGCCTTCAGACAGTAGTCATATATGTTCAGTGCCTTCAGACAGTAATCATATATGTTCAGTGCCTTCAGACAGTAGTCATATATGTTCAGTTCCTTCAGACAGTAGTCATATATTTTCAGTGCCTTCAGACAGTAGTCATATATGTTCAGTGCCTTCAGACAGTAGTCATATATGTTCAGTGCCTTCAGACAGTAATCATATATGTTCATTGCCTTCAGACAGTAGTCATATATGTTCAGTGCCTTCAGACAGTAGTCATATATGTTCAGTGCCTTCAGACAGTAATCATATATGTTCAGTGCCTTCAGACAGTAATCATATATGTTCAGTGCCTTCAGACAGTAATCATATATTTTCAGTTCCTTCAGACAGTAGTCATATATTTTCAGTTCCTTCAGACAGTAGTCATATATGTTCAGTGCCTTCAGACAGTAGTCATATATGTTCAGTGCCTTCAGACAGTAGTCATATATGTTCAGTGGCTTCAGACAGTAGTCATATATTTTCAGTGCCTTCAGACAGTAGTCATATATGTTCATTGCCTTCAGACAGTAATCATATATGTTCAGTGCCTTCAGACAGTAGTCATATATTTTCAGTTCCTTCAGACAGTAGTCATATATTTTCAGTGCCTTCAGACAGTAATCATATATGTTCAGTGCCTTCAGACAGTAGTCATATATGTTCAGTTCCTTCAGACAGTAGTCATATATGTTCAGTGCCTTCAGACAGTAGTCATATATGTTCAGTGCCTTCAGACAGTAATCATATATGTTCAGTGCCTTCAGACAGTAGTCATATATGTTCAGTGCCTTCAGACAGTAGTCATATATGTTCAGTGCCTTCAGACAGTAATCATATATGTTCAGTGCCTTCAGACAGTAGTCATATATTTTCAGTGCCTTCAGACAGTAGTCATATATGTTCAGTGCCTTCAGACAGTAGTCATATATTTTCAGTGCCTTCAGACAGTAGTCATATATGTTCAGTTCCTTCAGACAGTAGTCATATATGTTCAGTGCCTTCAGACAGTAATCATATATGTTCAGTGCCTTCAGACAGTAGTCATATATGTTCAGTGCCTTCAGACAGTAATCATATATGTTCAGTGCCTTCAGACAGTAGTCATATATGTGCAGTGCCTTCAGACAGTAGTCATATATGTTCAGTGCCTTCAGACAGTAGTCATATATGTTCAGTGCCTTCAGACAGTAATCATATATGTTCAGTGCCTTCAGACAGTAGTCATATATTTTCAGTTCCTTCAGACAGTAGTCATATATGTTCAGTGCCTTCAGACAGTAGTCATATATGTTCAGTGCCTTCAGACAGTAGTCATATATGTTCAGTGCCTTCAGACAGTAATCATATATGTTCAGTTCCTTCAGACAGTAATCATATATGTTCAGTGCCTTCAGACAGTAGTCATATATTTTCAGTTCCTTCAGACAGTAATCATATATGTTCAGTTCCTTCAGACAGTAGTCATATATGTTCAGTGCCTTCAGACAGTAGTCATATATGTTCAGTGCCTTCAGACAGTAGTCATATATGTTCAGTGCCTTCAGACAGTAGTCATATATGTTCAGTGCCTTCAGACAGTAGTCATATATGTTCAGTGCCTTCAGACAGTAATCATATATGTTCAGTTCCTTCAGACAGTAATCATATATGTTCAGTGCCTTCAGACAGTAGTCATATATGTTCAGTGCCTTCAGACAGTAATCATATATGTTCAGTTCCTTCAGACAGTAATCATATATGTTCAGTTCCTTCAGACAGTAGTCATATATGTTCAGTGCCTTCAGACAGTAATCATATATGTTCAGTTCCTTCAGACAGTAATCATATATGTTCAGTTCCTTCAGACAGTAGTCATATATGTTCAGTGCCTTCAGACAGTAGTCATATATGTTCAGTGCCTTCAGACAGTAATCATATATGTTCAGTGCCTTCAGACAGTAGTCATATATGTTCAGTGCCTTCAGACAGTAATCATATATGTTCAGTGCCTTCAGACAGTAGTCATATATGTTCAGTTCCTTCAGACAGTAGTCATATATTTTCAGTGCCTTCAGACAGTAGTCATATATGTTCAGTGCCTTCAGACAGTAGTCATATATGTTCAGTGCCTTCAGACAGTAATCATATATGTTCAGTGCCTTCAGACAGTAGTCATATATGTTCAGTGCCTTCAGACAGTAGTCATATATGTTCAGTGCCTTCAGACAGTAATCATATATGTTCAGTGCCTTCAGACAGTAATCATATATGTTCAGTGCCTTCAGACAGTAATCATATATTTTCAGTTCCTTCAGACAGTAGTCATATATTTTCAGTTCCTTCAGACAGTAGTCATATATGTTCAGTGCCTTCAGACAGTAGTCATATATGTTCAGTGCCTTCAGACAGTAGTCATATATGTTCAGTGCCTTCAGACAGTAGTCATATATTTTCAGTGCCTTCAGACAGTAGTCATATATGTTCATTGCCTTCAGACAGTAATCATATATGTTCAGTGCCTTCAGACAGTAGTCATATATTTTCAGTGCCTTCAGACAGTAGTCATATATGTTCAGTGCCTTCAGACAGTAGTCATATATGTTCAGTGCCTTCAGACAGTAATCATATATGTTCAGTGCCTTCAGACAGTAGTCATATATGTTCAGTGCCTTCAGACAGTAATCATATATGTTCAGTGCCTTCAGACAGTAGTCATATATGTTCAGTTCCTTCAGACAGTAGTCATATATGTTCAGTGCCTTCAGACAGTAGTCATATATGTTCAGTGCCTTCAGACAGTAGTCATATATGTTCAGTGCCTTCAGACAGTAGTCATATATTTTCAGTGCCTTCAGACAGTAGTCATATATGTTCATTGCCTTCAGACAGTAATCATATATGTTCAGTGCCTTCAGACAGTAGTCATATATTTTCAGTGCCTTCAGACAGTAGTCATATATGTTCAGTGCCTTCAGACAGTAGTCATATATGTTCAGTGCCTTCAGACAGTAATCATATATGTTCAGTGCCTTCAGACAGTAGTCATATATGTTCAGTGCCTTCAGACAGTAATCATATATGTTCAGTGCCTTCAGACAGTAGTCATATATGTTCAGTTCCTTCAGACAGTAGTCATATATTTTCAGTGCCTTCAGACAGTAGTCATATATGTTCAGTGCCTTCAGACAGTAGTCATATATGTTCAGTGCCTTCAGACAGTAATCATATATGTTCAGTGCCTTCAGACAGTAGTCATATATGTTCAGTGCCTTCAGACAGTAGTCATATATGTTCAGTGCCTTCAGACAGTAATCATATATGTTCAGTGCCTTCAGACAGTAATCATATATGTTCAGTGCCTTCAGACAGTAATCATATATTTTCAGTTCCTTCAGACAGTAGTCATATATTTTCAGTTCCTTCAGACAGTAGTCATATATGTTCAGTGCCTTCAGACAGTAGTCATATATGTTCAGTGCCTTCAGACAGTAGTCATATATGTTCAGTGCCTTCAGACAGTAGTCATATATTTTCAGTGCCTTCAGACAGTAGTCATATATGTTCATTGCCTTCAGACAGTAGTCATATATGTTCAGTGCCTTCAGACAGTAGTCATATATGTTCAGTGCCTTCAGACAGTAATCATATATGTTCAGTGCCTTCAGACAGTAGTCATATATTTTCAGTGCCTTCAGACAGTAGTCATATATGTTCAGTGCCTTCAGACAGTAGTCATATATTTTCAGTGCCTTCAGACAGTAGTCATATATGTTCAGTTCCTTCAGACAGTAGTCATATATGTTCAGTGCCTTCAGACAGTAATCATATATGTTCAGTGCCTTCAGACAGTAGTCATATATGTTCAGTGCCTTCAGACAGTAATCATATATGTTCAGTGCCTTCAGACAGTAGTCATATATGTGCAGTGCCTTCAGACAGTAGTCATATATGTTCAGTGCCTTCAGACAGTAGTCATATATGTTCAGTGCCTTCAGACAGTAATCATATATGTTCAGTGCCTTCAGACAGTAGTCATATATTTTCAGTTCCTTCAGACAGTAGTCATATATGTTCAGTGCCTTCAGACAGTAGTCATATATGTTCAGTGCCTTCAGACAGTAGTCATATATGTTCAGTGCCTTCAGACAGTAATCATATATGTTCAGTTCCTTCAGACAGTAATCATATATGTTCAGTGCCTTCAGACAGTAGTCATATATTTTCAGTTCCTTCAGACAGTAATCATATATGTTCAGTTCCTTCAGACAGTAGTCATATATGTTCAGTGCCTTCAGACAGTAGTCATATATGTTCAGTGCCTTCAGACAGTAGTCATATATGTTCAGTGCCTTCAGACAGTAGTCATATATGTTCAGTGCCTTCAGACAGTAGTCATATATGTTCAGTGCCTTCAGACAGTAATCATATATGTTCAGTTCCTTCAGACAGTAATCATATATGTTCAGTGCCTTCAGACAGTAGTCATATATGTTCAGTGCCTTCAGACAGTAATCATATATGTTCAGTTCCTTCAGACAGTAATCATATATGTTCAGTTCCTTCAGACAGTAGTCATATATGTTCAGTGCCTTCAGACAGTAATCATATATGTTCAGTTCCTTCAGACAGTAATCATATATGTTCAGTTCCTTCAGACAGTAGTCATATATGTTCAGTGCCTTCAGACAGTAGTCATATATTTTCAGTTCCTTCAGACAGTAGTCATATATTTTCAGTGCCTTCAGACAGTAGTCATATATGTTCAGTGCCTTCAGACAGTAGTCATATATGTTCAGTGCCTTCAGACAGTAATCATATATGTTCAGTGCCTTCAGACAGTAGTCATATATTTTCAGTTCCTTCAGACAGTAGTCATATATTTTCAGTGCCTTCAGACAGTAATCATATATGTTCAGTGCCTTCAGACAGTAGTCATATATGTTCAGTGCCTTCAGACAGTAGTCATATATGTTCAGTGCCTTCAGACAGCAGTCATATATGTTCAGTTCCTTCAGACAGTAGTCATATATGTTCAGTGCCTTCAGACAGTAGTCATATATGTTCAGTGCCTTCAGACAGTAGTCATATATGTTCAGTGCCTTCAGACAGTAGTCATATATGTTCAGTTCCTTCAGACAGTAGTCATATATGTTCAGTGCCTTCAGACAGTAGTCATATATGTTCAGTTCCTTCAGACAGTAGTCATATATGTTCAGTGCCTTCAGACAGTAGTCATATATGTTCAGTGCCTTCAGACAGTAGTCATATATGTTCAGTTCCTTCAGACAGTAGTCATATATGTTCAGTGCCTTCAGACAGTAGTCATATATGTTCAGTTCCTTCAGACAGTAGTCATATATGTTCAGTGCCTTCAGACAGTAGTCATATATGTTCAGTTCCTTCAGACAGTAGTCATATATGTTCAGTGCCTTCAGACAGTAGTCATATATGTTCAGTTCCTTCAGACAGTAGTCATATATGTTCAGTGCCTTCAGACAGTAGTCATATATGTTCAGTTCCTTCAGACAGTAGTCATATATGTTCAGTGCCTTCAGACAGTAGTCATATATGTTCAGTGCCTTCAGACAGTAGTCATATATGTTCAGTGCCTTCAGACAGTAGTCATATATGTTCAGTGCCTTCAGACAGTAGTCATATATGTTCAGTGCATTCAGACAGTAGTCATATATGTTCAGTGCCTTCAGACAGTAGTCATATATGTTCAGTGCCTTCAGACAGTAGTCATATATGTTCAGTGCCTTCAGACAGTAGTCATATATGTTCAGTGCCTTCAGACAGTAGTCATATATGTTCAGTGCCTTCAGACAGTAGTCATATATGTTCAGTGCCTTCAGACAGTAGTCATATATGTTCAGTGCCTTCAGACAGTAGTCATATATGTTCAGTTCCTTCAGACAGTAGTCATATATGTTCAGTGCCTTCAGACAGTAGTCATATATGTTCAGTTCCTTCAGACAGTAGTCATATATGTTCAGTGCCTTCAGACAGTAGTCATATATGTTCAGTTCCTTCAGACAGTAGTCTTATATGTTCAGTGCCTTCAGACAGTAGTCATATATGTTCAGTGCCTTCAGACAGTAGTCATATATGTTCAGTGCCTTCAGACAGTAGTCATATATTTTCAGTGCCTTCAGACAGTAGTCATATATGTTCAGTGCCTTCAGACAGTAGTCATATATGCTCAGTGCCTTCAGACAGTAGTCATATATGTTCAGTGCTTTCAGACAGTAGTCATATATGTTCAGTGCCTTCAGACAGTAGTCATATATGTTCAGTGCCTTCAGACAGTAGTCATATATGTTCAGTGCCTTCAGACAGTAGTCATATATGTTCAGTGCTTTCAGACAGTAGTCATATATGTTCAGTGCTTTCAGACAGTAGTCATATATTTTCAGTGCCTTCAGACAGTAGTCATATATGTTCAGTGCTTTCAGACAGTAGTCATATATGTTCAGTGCCTTCAGACAGTAGTCATATATTTTCAGTGCCTTCAGACAGTAGTCATATATGTTCAGTGCCTTCAGACAGTAGTCATATATGTTCAGTGCCTTCAGACAGTAGTCATATATGTTCAGTGCCTTCAGACAGTAGTCATATATGTTCAGTGCCTTCAGACAGTAGTCATATATGTTCAGTGCCTTCAGACAGTAGTCATATATGTTCAGTTCCTTCAGACAGTAGTCATATATGTTCAGTGCCTTCAGACAGTAGTCATATATGTTCAGTTCCTTCAGACAGTAGTCATATATGTTCAGTGCCTTCAGACAGTAGTCATATATGTTCAGTTCCTTCAGACAGTAGTCTTATATGTTCAGTGCCTTCAGACAGTAGTCATATATGTTCAGTGCCTTCAGACAGTAGTCATATATGTTCAGTGCCTTCAGACAGTAGTCATATATTTTCAGTGCCTTCAGACAGTAGTCATATATGTTCAGTGCCTTCAGACAGTAGTCATATATGCTCAGTGCCTTCAGACAGTAGTCATATATGTTCAGTGCTTTCAGACAGTAGTCATATATGTTCAGTGCCTTCAGACAGTAGTCATATATGTTCAGTGCCTTCAGACAGTAGTCATATATGTTCAGTGCCTTCAGACAGTAGTCATATATGTTCAGTGCTTTCAGACAGTAGTCATATATGTTCAGTGCTTTCAGACAGTAGTCATATATTTTCAGTGCCTTCAGACAGTAGTCATATATGTTCAGTGCTTTCAGACAGTAGTCATATATGTTCAGTGCCTTCAGACAGTAGTCATATATTTTCAGTGCCTTCAGACAGTAGTCATATATGTTCAGTGCCTTCAGACAGTAGTCATATATGCTCAGTGCCTTCAGACAGTAGTCATATATGTTCAGTGCTTTCAGACAGTAGTCATATATGTTCAGTGCCTTCAGACAGTAATCATATATGTTCAGTGCATTCAGACAGTAGTCATATATGTTCAGTGCCTTCAGACAGTAATCATATATGTTCAGTGCATTCAGACAGTAGTCATATATGTTCAGTGCCTTCAGACAGTAGTCATATATGTTCAGTGCCTTCAGACAGTAGTCATATATGTTCAGTGCCTTCAGACAGTAGTCATATATGTTCAGTGCCTTCAGACAGTAGTCATATATGTTCAGTGCCTTCAGACAGTAGTCATATATGCTCAGTGCCTTCAGACAGTAGTCATATATGTTCAGTGCTTTCAGACAGTAGTCATATATGTTCAGTGCCTTCAGACAGTAATCATATATGTTCAGTGCATTCAGACAGTAGTCATATATGTTCAGTGCCTTCAGACAGTAATCATATATGTTCAGTGCATTCAGACAGTAGTCATATATGTTCAGTGCCTTCAGACAGTAGTCATATATGTTCAGTGCCTTCAGACAGTAGTCATATATGTTCAGTGCCTTCAGACAGTAGTCATATATGTTCAGTGCCTTCAGACAGTAGTCATATATGTTCAGTGCCTTCAGACAGTTGTCATATATGTTCAGTGCTTTCAGACAGTAGTCATATATGTTCAGTGCTTTCAGACAGTAGTCATATATTTTCAGTGCCTTCAGACAGTAGTCATATATGTTCAGTGCTTTCAGACAGTAGTCATATATTTTCAGTGCCTTCAGACAGTAGTCATATATGTTCAGTGCTTTCAGACAGTAGTCATATATGTTCAGTGCCTTCAGACAGTAGTCATATATGTTCAGTGCCTTCAGACAGTAGTCATATATGTTCAGTGCCTTCAGACAGTAGTCATATATGTTCAGTGCCTTCAGACAGTAGTCATATATGTTCAGTTCCTTCAGACAGTAGTCATATATGTTCAGTGCATTCAGACAGTAGTCATATATGTTCAGTGCCTTCAGACAGTAGTCATATATTTGCAGTGCCTTCAGACAGTAGTCATATATGCTCAGTGCCTTCAGACAGTAGTCATATATGTTCAGTGCCTTCAGACAGTAGTCATATATGTTCAGTGCCTTCAGACAGTAGTCATATATGTTCAGTGCCTTCAGACAGTAGTCATATATGTTCAGTGCCTTCAGACAGTAGTCATATATGTTCAGTGCCTTCAGACAGTAGTCATATATGTTCAGTGCCTTCAGACAGCAGTCATATATGTTCAGTGCCTTCAGACAGTAGTCATATATGTTCAGTGCCTTCAGACAGCAGTCATATATGTTCAGTGCCTTCAGACAGTAGTCATATATGTTCAGTTCCTTCAGACAGTAATCATATATGTTCAGTTCCTTCAGACAGTAGTCATATATGTTCAGTGCCTTCAGACAGTAGTCATATATGTTCAGTTCCTTCAGACAGTAGTCATATATGTTCAGTGCCTTCAGACAGTAGTCATATATGTTCAGTTCCTTCAGACAGTAGTCATATATGTTCAGTGCCTTCAGACAGTAGTCATATATGTTCAGTGCCTTCAGACAGTAGTCATATATGTTCAGTTCCTTCAGACAGTAGTCATATATGTTCAGTGCCTTCAGACAGTAGTCATATATGTTCAGTGCCTTCAGACAGTAGTCATATATGTTCAGTGCCTTCAGACAGTAGTCATATATTTTCAGTGCCTTCAGACAGTAGTCATATATGTTCAGTGCCTTCAGACAGTAGTCATATATGCTCAGTGCCTTCAGACAGTAGTCATATATGCTCAGTGCCTTCAGACAGTAGTCATATATGTTCAGTGCCTTCAGACAGTAGTCATATATGTTCAGTGCCTTCAGACAGTAGTCATATATGCTCAGTGCCTTCAGACAGTAGTCATATATGTTCAGTGCCTTCAGACAGTAGTCATATATGTTCAGTGCTTTCAGACAGTAGTCATATATGTTCAGTGCCTTCAGACAGTAATCATATATGTTCAGTGCTTTCAGACAGTAGTCATATATGTTCAGTGCTTTCAAACAGTAGTCATATATTTTCAGTGCCTTCAGACAGTAGTCATATATGTTCAGTGCTTTCAAACAGTAGTCATATATTTTCAGTGCCTTCAGACAGTAGTCATATATGTTCAGTGCTTTCAGACAGTAGTCATATATGTTCAGTGCCTTCAGACAGTAGTCATATATGTTCAGTGCCTTCAGACAGTAGTCATATATGTTCAGTGCCTTCAGACAGTAGTCATATATGTTCAGTGCCTTCAGACAGTAGTCATATATGTTCAGTTCCTTCAGACAGTAGTCATATATGTTCAGTGCATTCAGACAGTAGTCATATATGTTCAGTGCCTTCAGACAGTAGTCATATATTTTCAGTGCCTTCAGACAGTAGTCATATATGTTCAGTGCTTTCAGACAGTAGTCATATATGTTCAGTGCCTTCAGACAGTAGTCATATATTTTCAGTGCCTTCAGACAGTAGTCATATATTTTCAGTGCCTTCAGACAGTAGTCATATATGCTCAGTGCCTTCAGACAGTAGTCATATATGCTCAGTGCCTTCAGACAGTAGTCATATATGTTCAGTGCCTTCAGACAGTAGTCATATATGTTCAGTGCCTTCAGACAGTAGTCATATATGTTCAGTGCCTTCAGACAGTAGTCATATATGTTCAGTGCCTTCAGACAGTAGTCATATATGTTCAGTGCCTTCAGACAGTAGTCATATATGTTCAGTGCCTTCAGACAGCAGTCATATATGTTCAGTGCCTTCAGACAGTAGTCATATATGTTCAGTGCCTTCAGACAGCAGTCATATATGTTCAGTGCCTTCAGACAGTAGTCATATATGTTCAGTTCCTTCAGACAGTAATCATATATGTTCAGTTCCTTCAGACAGTAGTCATATATGTTCAGTGCCTTCAGACAGTAGTCATATATGTTCAGTTCCTTCAGACAGTAGTCATATATGTTCAGTGCCTTCAGACAGTAGTCATATATGTTCAGTTCCTTCAGACAGTAGTCATATATGTTCAGTGCCTTCAGACAGTAGTCATATATGTTCAGTGCCTTCAGACAGTAGTCATATATGTTCAGTTCCTTCAGACAGTAGTCATATATGTTCAGTGCCTTCAGACAGTAGTCATATATGTTCAGTGCCTTCAGACAGTAGTCATATATGTTCAGTGCCTTCAGACAGTAGTCATATATTTTCAGTGCCTTCAGACAGTAGTCATATATGTTCAGTGCCTTCAGACAGTAGTCATATATGTTCAGTGCCTTCAGACAGTAGTCATATATGCTCAGTGCCTTCAGACAGTAGTCATATATGTTCAGTGCCTTCAGACAGTAGTCATATATGTTCAGTGCTTTCAGACAGTAGTCATATATGTTCAGTGCCTTCAGACAGTAATCATATATGTTCAGTGCTTTCAGACAGTAGTCATATATGTTCAGTGCTTTCAAACAGTAGTCATATATTTTCAGTGCCTTCAGACAGTAGTCATATATGTTCAGTGCTTTCAAACAGTAGTCATATATTTTCAGTGCCTTCAGACAGTAGTCATATATGTTCAGTGCCTTCAGACAGTAGTCATATATGTTCAGTGCTTTCAGACAGTAGTCATATATTTTCAGTGCCTTCAGACAGTAGTCATATATGTTCAGTGCTTTCAGACAGTAGTCATATATGTTCAGTGCTTTCAGACAGTAGTCATATATGTTCAGTGCCTTCAGACAGTAGTCATATATGTTCAGTGCTTTCAGACAGTAGTCATATATTTTCAGTGCCTTCAGACAGTAGTCATATATGTTCAGTGCTTTCAGA
Organism: Salvelinus alpinus; assembly: GCF_045679555.1. Classification (NCBI taxonomy): domain Eukaryota; kingdom Metazoa; phylum Chordata; class Actinopteri; order Salmoniformes; family Salmonidae; genus Salvelinus; species Salvelinus alpinus. The sequence goes on from NC_092107.1 coordinate 43,249,574, forward strand.
CAGTAGTCATATATGTTCAGTGCCTTCAGACAGTAGTCATATATGTTCAGTGCCTTCAGACAGTAATCATATATGTTCAGTGCATTCAGACAGTAGTCATATATGTTCAGTTCCTTCAGACAGTAGTCATATATGTTCAGTGCCTTCAGACAGTAGTCATATATGTTCAGTGCATTCAGACAGTAGTCATATATGTTCAGTGCCTTCAGACAGTAGTCATATATGTTCAGTGCCTTCAGACAGTAGTCATATATTTTTCCCACATTTTGTCACTGACCTACACACAGTACCCTACAATGTCAAAGTGGAATTATGTTTTTTGAAATTGTTATACATTTAATTACAAATGTAAAGCTGAAATTAGTAAATAGCTATTCAACCCCTTCATTATGGCAAGCCTAAATAAGTTCAGGAGTAACAATGTGCTTATCAATTCACATAATAAGTCACATGGACTCTGTGTGCAATAATAGTGTTTAACATGATTTTTTTAATGACTGCCTCATCTCTGTACCCCACACATACAATTATCTGTAAGAACCCTCTGTTGAGCAGTGCATTTAAAACACAGATTCAACCAGAAAAACCAGAGAGGTTTTCCAATGCCTTGCAAAGGAGGGCACCTATTGGTAGATGGGGTGAAAATAAACATGAAAATCAGATAGTGACTATCCCTCTGAGCCATAAATTACACGTTGGATCGTGCATCAACAGTCACCACAAAGATACAGGCGTCCTTCCTAACTTAGTAGCTGGAGAGGAAGGAAACCGCTCAGGGATTTCACCATGAGGCCAATGGTGACTTTATAACAGTTACAGAGTTTAATGGCTGCGATAGGAGAAAACTGAGGATGGATCAACAACATTGTAGTTACTCCACAATACTAACCTAATTGACAGAGTGAAAAGAAGGAAGCCTGTACAGAATATAAATACTTGTAACAAGGCATTAAGCAATATACTTTTTGTCATGAATACAACGGATTATGTTTGGTGGTAAATCCAGTACAACACATTACTGAGTAACACTCTCCATATTTTCAAGTATAGTGGTGGCATCATGTTTTGGGTATGCTTGTAATCGTTAAGAACTGGGGAGTTTTTCAGGATAAAAAATAAACGGAATGGAGCTAAGCACAGGCAAAATCCTAGAGGAAGACCGAGTTCAAATCTACACTGGAGTTGCTTACCAAGAAGGCAGTGAATGTTCCTGAGTTGCCGAGTTACAGTTTTGACTTAAATCTATTTAAAAATCAATGGCAAGCCCTGAAAATGGTAGTCATGGTAGCAATGATCAACAACCAATTTGACCGAGCTGAAATCATTTTGAAAAGAATAAATCGGCAAATGTTGCACAATCAAGGTATACAAGGCTCTTAGAGACTGACCCAGAAAGACTCACAGCCACAAATGAGATATATCTGTATTTCATGTACAATTTATTAGCAAACATTTCTAAAAACATGTTTCCACCTTGTCATTAACAGTATTTTGTGTAGATGGGTGAGATTGAATCCATTTTGAATGTAGGCTGTAACAACGTGGAAAAAGTCAAGGATTATGAATACTTGCTGAAGGCACTGTAGTACACAATTGGATGACGTAGTACACAATTGGATGACGTAGTACACAATTGGATGACGTAGTACACAATTGGATGACGTAGTACACAATTGGATGACGTGGTACACAATTGGATGACGTAGTACACAATTGGATGACGTGGTACACAATTGGATGACGTAGTACACAATTGGATGACGTAGTACACAATTGGATGACGTAGTACACAATTGGATGACATACATACACATAAAACAGGGATCCGTTTTGGTTCGTGAGCACCACTTCCAAAACTACTGGCTGAAATGATACAAAAGTCCAGGAGCATCACTTTAAATGGGATTATAGTCCACGGAGGTTTATTCCCCTTCCATTGCTGATACCTGGCCCTAGGCATGTAATACTACAGAGAGGGAGACGAGCCGCTTCAGATCTGAAGACAGAGAGAGCCTAGGGGTACGTCCCAAACGGCACCCTATTCCCTACATTTATTTTTTATTTTTTGTAAATGTAGTGCACTACTGTTGTCCAGGGCTCTGGTCAACAGTAGTGGACCATATAGGGAATAGGGCCCTGGTCAACAGTAGTGGACCATATAGGGAATAGGGTGTCATTTGGGACTCAGTTCAAAGCTCCAAGACAGCGGGCCTAAATCTCTGTAATGTTCACTAAGCTACTTTTCTCTGGCAGCCAGGTACAAGTAAAGGAAATAGAGGGATGGCGTTTTGCCCAAGATAGATGTGGCAGGCAGTAGAATATGCCAGCTCAACACCTGCATGCCAAACAGCACTTCCCTGAGCTTTGTAATTAGTTCAGTACTTGCATTTCTGTATACTGGGAATGCTAACATATAAATACAAGATATCCTGCAAAATTATACTTCCTTTTCTTTGCAATATATATATATATAAATATATATATATAAATGGAAGTCATTTAGCAAACTCTTATCCAGAGAGACTTCCAGTCATTGTACTCAACTAAGGTAAACGTATCACATTCAGCTCCAAATAATTAGCTGGTTGATTAGCTGAATCAGGTTCGTTACCATTGGGGACGGAGTGAAAACCTCCAGTAGGGTTTTCCTCTAGGAATAGGGTTGGAAAACCCTGCTGTTTAAACACCATTACAAAGAATATCTACAGTACCTAGTGGGGGCTAGTTACATAACGGCTACAGCAGGGCTGTCAATCATAGTTAGCCCCTCTGCTAACTACCCAGCAGGCCTGCTGTCTGTCTTTTCCTCCGTGTCGGCGGTGACCCCATTACCTCACTATGTTTGACTCCGCCGCCCCAGTGCCGCCACAGTGCCATACACACCGGTCCCTCTGTGGAATTATGGATCATTCAATGGGATCCAATTCCCCCCATAGGGCTCTGGTTAAAAACTAGTGCACCATATCAGGCATAGGGTGTCATTTAGGATACAGACAGAGGGAGGTCGATGAGGCCTAGCTCAATAACCATCAGCCAGGATGGTCTCCAAGGGACTATGAATTATCCAGACAAGTCACACAGCCAGGCAGGCAGGTCTGACTAGTTAACACAGCCAGACAGGCAGGTCTGACTAGTTAACACAGCCAGGCAGGCAGGTCTGACTAGTTAACACAGCCAGACAGGCAGGTCTGACTAGTTAACACAGCCAGGCAGGCAGGTCTGACTAGTTAACACAGCCAGACAGGCAGGTCAGACTAGTTAACACAGCCAGACAGGCAGGTCTGACTAGTTAACACAGCCAGACAGGCAGGTCTGACTAGTTAACACAGCCAGGCAGGCAGGGCAGACTAGTTCACATAGCCAGGCAGGCAGGTCAGACTAGTTTACACAGCCTTCCAGGCAGGTCAGACTAGTTTACACAGCCAGCCAGGCAGGTCAGACTAGTTTACACAGCCAGGCAGGCAGGTCAGACTAGTTCACACAGCCTGCCAGGCAGGTCAGACTAGTTCACACAGCCTGCCAGGCAGGTCAGACTAGTTCACACAGCCAGTTCACGTGATCGTAGGATCTTTAGGATAGGTCCCATATCTTTAGGATAGGGCCCATATCTTTAGGATAGGGCCCATATCTTTAGGATAGGTCCCATATCTTTAGGATAGGGCCCATATCTTTAGGATAGGGCCCATATCTTTAGGATAGGGCCCATATCTTTAGGATAGGGCCCATATCTTTAGGATAGGGCCCATAACCTGAATCAGCCACGATGGCCTTCAGTGTAGCCTGGTCTGCCTCTCAGATGGCAGCATATGCCTTATGTAGTGCACTACTTTTAAACAGGGCCCAATGAGTTCTAGTCAAAAGTAGTGCACTACTTTTAAACAGGGCCCAATGGGTTCTAGTCAAAAGTAGTGCACTACTTTTAAACAGGGCCCAATGGGTTCTAGTCAAAAGTAGTGCACTACTTTTAAACAGGGCCCAATGGGTTCTAGTCAAAAGTAGTGCACTACTTTTAAACAGGGCCCAATGGGTTCTAGTCAAAAGTAGTGCACTACTTTTAAGCAGGGCCCAATGGGTTCTAGTCAAAAGTAGTGCACTACTTTTAAACAGGGCCCAATGGGTTCTAGTCAAAAGTAGTGCACTACTTTTAAACAGGGCCCAATGGGTTCTAGTCAAAAGTAGTGCACTACTTTTAAACAGGGCCCAATGGGTTCTAGTCAAAAGTAGTGCACTACAGTCGTGGCCTAAAGTTTTGATAATGACATAACTATTAATTTCCACAAAGTTTGCTGCTGCAGTGTCTTTAGATATTTTTTCAGATGTTACTATGGAATACTGAAGTATAATTACAAGCATTTCATAAGTGTCAAAGGCTTTAATTGACAATTACATGAAGTTGATGCAAAGAGTCAATATTTGCAGTGTTGACCATTCTTTTTCAAGACCTCTGCAATCGGCCCTGGCATGCTGTCAATTAACTTCTGGGCCACATCCTGACTGATGGCAGCCCATTCTTGCATAATCAATGCTTGGAGTTTGTCAGAATTTGTGGGTTTTTGTTTGTTCACCCGCCTCTTGAGGACGGATCACAGGTTCTCAATGGGATTAAGGTCTGGGGAGTTTCCTGGCCATGGATCCAAAATATAGATGTTTTGTTCCCCGAGCCACTTAGTTATCACTTTTGCCTTATGGCAAGGTGCTCCATCATGCTGGAAAAGGCATTGTTTGTCACCAAACTGTTCCTGGATGGTTGGGAGAAGTTGCTCTCGGGGGATGTGTTGGTACCATTCTTTATTCATGGCTGTGTTCTTAGGCAAAATTGTGAGTGAGCCCACTCCCTTGGCTGAGAAGCAACCCCACACATGAATGGTCTCAGGAAGCTTTACTGTTGGCATGACACAGGACTGATGGTAGCGCTCACCTTGTTTTCTCCGGACAAGCTTTTTTCCGGATGCCCCAAACAATCGGAAAGGAGATTCATCAGAGAAAATGACTTTACCCCAGTCCTCAGCAGTCCAATCCCTGTACCTTCTGCAGAATATCAGTCTGTCCCTGATGTTTTTCCTGGAGAGAAGTGGCTTCTTTGCTGCCCTTCTTGACACCAGGCCACCCTCCAAAAGTCTCCGCCTCACTGTCCGTGCAGATGCACAAACACCTGCCTGCTGCCATTCCCGAGCAAGCTCTGTACTGGTGGTGCCCTGATCCCGCAGCTGAATCAACTTCAGGAGACGGTCCTGGTGCTTGCTGGACTTTCTTGGGCGCCCTGACGCCTTCTTCACAACAATTGAACCGCTCTCCTTGAACTTCTTGATGATCTGATAAATGGTTGATTTAGGTGCAATCTTACTGGCAGCAATATCCTTGCCTGTGAAGCCCTTTTTGTGCAAAGCAATGATGACGGTATGTGTTTCCTTGCAGGTAACCATGATTGACAGAGGAAGAATAATGAATCCAAGCACCACCCTCCTTTTGAAGCTTCCAGTCTGTTATTCGAACTCAATCAGCATGACAGAGTGATCTCCAGCCTTGTCCTCGTCAACACTCACACCTGTGTTAACGAGAGAATCACTGACATGATGTCAGCTGGTCCTTTTGTGGCAGGGCTGAAATTCAGTGGATATGTTTTTTGGGGATTCAGTTCATTTGCATGGCAAAGAGGGACTTTGCAATTAATTGCAATTCATCTGATCACTCTTCATAACATTCTGGAGTATATGCAAATTGCTATCATACAAACTGAGGCAGCAGACTTTGTGAAAATTAATATTTGTGTCATTCTCAAAACTTTTGGCCAAGAATGTATGTTGGGAATAGTTTGCCATTTGGGCTGTAGAAGCAAACGTCTGACAGACAGCTCACGGCTGATGTAATTATAGCTGGGTGAGAGAGAGTGGAGTTTACATGCCTATGTCTTTTACCCTTTCCCTACTGCTGCTGTCTGTGACAGTAACATGTGATGATTAAGCCTCAGAGTTCTGCTGTCTGTGACAGTAACATGTGATGATTAAGCCTCAGAGTTCTGCTGTCTGTGAGAATACAATGTGATGATTAAGCCTCATTGTTCTGCTGTCTGTGAGAACACTATGTGATGATTAAGCCTCAGAGTTCTGCTGTCTGTGAGAACACTATGTGATGATTAAGCCTCAGAGTTCTGCTGTCTGTGAGAACACTATGTGATGATTAAGCCTCAGAGTTCTGCTGTCTGTGAGAATACAATGTGATGATTAAGCCTCAGAGTTCTGCTGTCTGTGAGAATACAATGTGATGATTAAGCCTCAGAGTTCTGCTGTCTGTGAGAACACTATGTGATGATTAAGCCTCAGAGTTCTGCTGTCTGTGAGAATACAATGTGATGATTAAGCCTCAGAGTTCTGCTGTCTGTGAGAATACAATGTGATGATTAAGCCTCATTGTTCTGCTGTCTGTGAGAATACAATGTGATGATTAAGCCTCAGAGTTCTGCTGTCTGTGAGAACACTATGTGATGATTAAGCCTCAGAGTTCTGCTGTCTGTGAGAACACTATGTGATGATTAAGCCTCAGAGTTCTGCTGTCTGTGAGAACACTATGTGATGATTAAGCCTCAGAGTTCTGCTGTCTGTGAGAACACTATGTGATGATTAAGCCTCAGAGTTCTGCTGTCTGTGAGAACACTATGTGATGATTAAGCCTCAGAGTTCTGCTGTCTGTGAGAATACAATGTGATGATTAAGCCTCAGAGTTCTGCTGTCTGTGAGAATACAATGTGATGATTAAGCCTCAGAGTTCTGCTGTCTGTGAGAACACTATGTGATGATTAAGCCTCATTGTTCTGCTGTCTGTGAGAACACTATGTGATGATTAAGCCTCAGAGTTCTGCTGTCTGTGAGAACACTATGTGATGATTAAGCCTCAGAGTTCTGCTGTCTGTGAGAACACTATGTGATGATTAAGCCTCAGAGTTCTGCTGTCTGTGAGAATACAATGTGATGATTAAGCTTCAGAGTTCTGCTGTCTGTGAGAACACTATGTGATGATTAAGCCTCAGAGTTCTGCTGTCTGTGAGAACACTATGTGATGATTAAGCCTCAGAGTTCTGCTGTCTGTGAGAATACAATGTGATGATTAAGCTTCAGAGTTCTGCTGTCTGTGAGAACACTATGTGATGATTAAGCCTCAGAGTTCTGCTGTCTGTGAGAACACTATGTGATGATTAAGCCTCATTGTTCTGCTGTCTGTGAGAACACTATGTGATGATTAAGCCTCAGAGTTCTGCTGTCTGTGAGAACACTATGTGATGATTAAGCCTCATTGTTCTGCTGTCTGTGAGAACACTATGTGATGATTAAGCCTCATTGTTCTGCTGTCTGTGAGAACACTATGTGATGATTAAGCCTCAGAGTTCTGCTGTCTGTGAGAACACTATGTGATGATTAAGCCTCAGAGTTCTGCTGTCTGTGAGAACACTGTGTGATGATTAAGCCTCATTGTTCTGCTGTCTGTGAGAACACTATGTGATGATTAAGCCTCATTGTTCTGCTGTCTGTGAGAACACTATGTGATGATTAAGCCTCAGAGTTCTGCTGTCTGTGAGAACACTATGTGATGATTAAGCCTCATTGTTCTGCTGTCTGTGAGAACACTATGTGATGATTAAGCCTCATTGTTCTGCTGTCTGTGAGAACACTATGTGATGATTAAGCCTCAGAGTTCTGCTGTCTGTGAGAATACAATGTGATGATTAAGCTTCAGAGTTCTGCTGTCTGTGAGAACACTATATGATGATTAAGCCTCAGAGTTCTGCTGTCTGTGAGAACACTATGTGATGATTAAGCCTCAGAGTTCTGCTGTCTGTGAGAACACTATGTGATGATTAAGCCTCAGAGTTCTGCTGTCTGTGAGAATACAATGTGATGATTAAGCTTCAGAGTTCTGCTGTCTGTGAGAACACTATGTGATGATTAAGCCTCAGAGTTCTGCTGTCTGTGAGAACACTATGTGATGATTAAGCCTCATTGTTCTGCTGTCTGTGAGAACACTATGTGATGATTAAGCCTCAGAGTTCTGCTGTCTGTGAGAACACTATGTGATGATTAAGCCTCATTGTTCTGCTGTCTGTGAGAACACTATGTGATGATTAAGCCTCATTGTTCTGCTGTCTGTGAGAACACTATGTGATGATTAAGCCTCAGAGTTCTGCTGTCTGTGAGAACACTATGTGATGATTAAGCCTCAGAGTTCTGCTGTCTGTGAGAACACTATGTGATGATTAAGCCTCAGAGTTCTGCTGTCTGTGAGAACACTATGTGATGATTAAGCCTCAGAGTTCTGCTGTCTGTGAGAATACAATGTGATGATTAAGCTTCAGAATTCTGCTGTCTGTGAGAACACTATGTGATGATTAAGCCTCAGAGTTCTGCTGTCTGTGAGAACACTATGTGATGATTAAGCCTCATTGTTCTGCTGTCTGTGAGAACACTATGTGATGATTAAGCCTCAGAGTTCTGCTGTCTGTGAGAACACTATGTGATGATTAAGCCTCATTGTTCTGCTGTCTGTGAGAACACTATGTGATGATTAAGCCTCATTGTTCTGCTGTCTGTGAGAACACTATGTGATGATTAAGCCTCAGAGTTCTGCTGTCTGTGAGAACACTATGTGATGATTAAGCCTCAGAGTTCTGCTGTCTGTGAGAACACTATGTGATGATTAAGCCTCATTGTTCTGCTGTCTGTGAGAACACTATGTGATGATTAAGCCTCATTGTTCTGCTGTCTGTGAGAACACTATGTGATGATTAAGCCTCAGAGTTCTGCTGTCTGTGAGAACACTATGTGATGATTAAGCCTCAGAGTTCTGCTGTCTGTGAGAACACTATGTGATGATTAAGCCTCATTGTTCTGCTGTCTGTGAGAACACTATGTGATGATTAAGCCTCATTGTTCTGCTGTCTGTGAGAACACTATGTGATGATTAAGCCTCATTGTTCTGCTGTCTGTGAGAACACTATGTGATGATTAAGCCTCATTGTTCTGCTGTCTGTGAGAACACTATGTGATGATTAAGCCTCATTGTTCTGCTGTCTGTGAGAACACTATGTGATGATTAAGCCTCAGAGTTCTGCTGTCTGTGAGAACACTATGTGATGATTAAGCCTCAGAGTTCTGCTGTCTGTGAGAACACTATGTGATGATTAAGCCTCATTGTTCTGCTGTCTGTGAGAACACTATGTGATGATTAAGCCTCATTGTTCTGCTGTCTGTGAGAACACTATGTGATGATTAAGCCTCATTGTTCTGCTGTCTGTGAGAACACTATGTGATGATTAAGCCTCATTGTTCTGCTGTCTGTGAGAACACTATGTGATGATTAAGCCTCATTGTTCTGCTGTCTGTGAGAACACTATGTGATGATTAAGCCTCAGAGTTCTGCTGTCTGTGAGAACACTATGTGATGATTAAGCCTCAGAGTTCTGCTGTCTGTGAGAACACTATGTGATGATTAAGCCTCATTGTTCTGCTGTCTGTGAGAACACTATGTGATGATTAAGCCTCATTGTTCTGCTGTCTGTGAGAACACTATGTGATGATTAAGCCTCAGAGTTCTGCTGTCTGTGAGAACACTATGTGATGATTAAGCCTCAGAGTTCTGCTGTCTGTGAGAACACTATGTGATGATTAAGCCTCATTGTTCTGCTGTCTGTGAGAACACTATGTGATGATTAAGCCTCAGAGTTCTGCTGTCTGTGAGAACACTATGTGATGATTAAGCCTCAGAGTTCTGCTGTCTGTGAGAACACTATGTGATGATTAAGCCTCAGAGTTCTGCTGTCTGTGAGAACACTATGTGATGATTAAGCCTCAGAGTTCTGCTGTCTGTGAGAACACTATGTGATGATTAAGCCTCATTGTTCTGCTGTCTGTGAGAACACTATGTGATGATTAAGCCTCATTGTTCTGCTGTCTGTGAGAACACTATGTGATGATTAAGCCTCATTGTTCTGCTGTCTGTGAGAACACTATGTGATGATTAAGCCTCAGAGTTCTGCTGTCTGTGAGAACACTATGTGATGATTAAGCCTCATTGTTCTGCTGTCTGTGAGAACACTATGTGATGATTAAGCCTCATTGTTCTGCTGTCTGTGAGAACACTATGTGATGATTAAGCCTCATTGTTCTGCTGTCTGTGAGAACACTATGTGATGATTAGCCTGAGTTCTGCTGTCAGAACACTATGTGATGATTAAGCCTCAGAGTTCTGCTGTCTGTGAGAACACTATGTGATGATTAAGCCTCATTGTTCTGCTGTCTGTGAGAACACTATGTGATGATTAAGCCTCATTGTTCTGCTGTCTGTGAGAACACTATGTGATGATTAAGCCTCATTGTTCTGCTGTCTGTGAGAACACTATGTGATGATTAAGCCTCATTGTTCTGCTGTCTGTGAGAACACTATGTGATGATTAAGCCTCATTGTTCTGCTGTCTGTGAGAACACTATGTGATGATTAAGCCTCAGAGTTCTGCTGTCTGTGAGAACACTATGTGATGATTAAGCCTCATTGTTCTGCTGTCTGTGAGAACACTATGTGATGATTAAGCCTCATTGTTCTGCTGTCTGTGAGAACACTATGTGATGATTAAGCCTCAGAGTTCTGCTGTCTGTGAGAACACTATGTGATGATTAAGCCTCAGAGTTCTGCTGTCTGTGAGAACACTATGTGATGATTAAGCCTCATTGTTCTGCTGTCTGTGAGAACACTATGTGATGATTAAGCCTCAGAGTTCTGCTGTCTGTGAGAACACTATGTGATGATTAAGCCTCAGAGTTCTGCTGTCTGTGAGAACACTATGTGATGATTAAGCCTCAGAGTTCTGCTGTCTGTGAGAACACTATGTGATGATTAAGCCTCAGAGTTCTGCTGTCTGTGAGAACACTATGTGATGATTAAGCCTCATTGTTCTGCTGTCTGTGAGAACACTATGTGATGATTAAGCCTCATTGTTCTGCTGTCTGTGAGAACACTATGTGATGATTAAGCCTCATTGTTCTGCTGTCTGTGAGAACACTATGTGATGATTAAGCCTCAGAGTTCTGCTGTCTGTGAGAACACTATGTGATGATTAAGCCTCATTGTTCTGCTGTCTGTGAGAACACTATGTGATGATTAAGCCTCATTGTTCTGCTGTCTGTGAGAACACTATGTGATGATTAAGCCTCATTGTTCTGCTGTCTGTGAGAACACTATGTGATGATTAAGCCTCAGAGTTCTGCTGTCTGTGAGAACACTATGTGATGATTAAGCCTCAGAGTTCTGCTGTCTGTGAGAACACTATGTGATGATTAAGCCTCATTGTTCTGCTGTCTGTGAGAACACTATGTGATGATTAAGCCTCATTGTTCTGCTGTCTGTGAGAACACTATGTGATGATTAAGCCTCATTGTTCTGCTGTCTGTGAGAACACTATGTGATGATTAAGCCTCATTGTTCTGCTGTCTGTGAGAACACTATGTGATGATTAAGCCTCAGAGTTCTGCTGTCTGTGAGAACACTATGTGATGATTAAGCCTCAGAGTTCTGCTGTCTGTGAGAACACTATGTGATGATTAAGCCTCATTGTTCTGCTGTCTGTGAGAACACTATGTGATGATTAAGACTCATTGTTCTGCTGTCTGTGAGAACACTATGTGATGATTAAGCCTCAGAGTTCTGCTGTCTGTGAGAACACTATGTGATGATTAAGCCTCAGAGTTCTGCTGTCTGTGAGAACACTATGTGATGATTAAGCCTCAGAGTTCTGCTGTCTGTGAGAACACTATGTGATGATTAAGCCTCAGAGTTCTGCTGTCTGTGAGAACACTATGTGATGATTAAGCCTCAGAGTTCTGCTGTCTGTGAGAACACTATGTGATGATTAAGCCTCATTGTTCTGCTGTCTGTGAGAACACTATGTGATGATTAAGCCTCATTGTTCTGCTGTCTGTGAGAACACTATGTGATGATTAAGCCTCATTGTTCTGCTGTCTGTGAGAACACTATGTGATGATTAAGCCTCATTGTTCTGCTGTCTGTGAGAACACTATGTGATGATTAAGCCTCATTGTTCTGCTGTCTGTGAGAACACTATGTGATGATTAAGCCTCAGAGTTCTGCTGTCTGTGAGAACACTATGTGATGATTAAGCCTCATTGTTCTGCTGTCTGTGAGAACACTATGTGATGATTAAGCCTCATTGTTCTGCTGTCTGTGAGAACACTATGTGATGATTAAGCCTCAGAGTTCTGCTGTCTGTGAGAACACTATGTGATGATTAAGCCTCAGAGTTCTGCTGTCTGTGAGAACACTATGTGATGATTAAGCCTCAGAGTTCTGCTGTCTGTGAGAACACTATGTGATGATTAAGCCTCAGAGTTCTGCTGTCTGTGAGAACACTATGTGATGATTAAGCCTCATTGTTCTGCTGTCTGTGAGAACACTATGTGATGATTAAGCCTCATTGTTCTGCTGTCTGTGAGAACACTATGTGATGATTAAGCCTCATTGTTCTGCTGTCTGTGAGAACACTATGTGATGATTAAGCCTCATTGTTCTGCTGTCTGTGAGAACACTATGTGATGATTAAGCCTCATTGTTCTGCTGTCTGTGAGAACACTATGTGATGATTAAGCCTCATTGTTCTGCTGTCTGTGAGAACACTATGTGATGATTAAGCCTCAGAGTTCTGCTGTCTGTGAGAACACTATGTGATGATTAAGCCTCAGAGTTCTGCTGTCTGTGAGAACACTATGTGATGATTAAGCCTCATTGTTCTGCTGTCTGTGAGAACACTATGTGATGATTAAGCCTCAGAGTTCTGCTGTCTGTGAGAACACTATGTGATGATTAAGCCTCAGAGTTCTGCTGTCTGTGAGAACACTATGTGATGATTAAGCCTCAGAGTTCTGCTGTCTGTGAGAACACTATGTGATGATTAAGCCTCAGAGTTCTGCTGTCTGTGAGAACACTATGTGATGATTAAGCCTCAGAGTTCTGCTGTCTGTGAGAACACTATGTGATGATTAAGCCTCAGAGTTCTGCTGTCTGTGAGAACACTATGTGATGATTAAGCCTCAGAGTTCTGCTGTCTGTGAGAACACTATGTGATGATTAAGCCTCAGAGTTCTGCTGTCTGTGAGAACACTATGTGATGATTAAGCCTCAGAGTTCTGCTGTCTGTGAGAACACTATGTGATGATTAAGCCTCATTGTTCTGCTGTCTGTGAGAACACTATGTGATGATTAAGCCTCATTGTTCTGCTGTCTGTGAGAACACTATGTGATGATTAAGCCTCATTGTTCTGCTGTCTGTGAGAACACTATGTGATGATTAAGCCTCATTGTTCTGCTGTCTGTGAGAACACTATGTGATGATTAAGCCTCATTGTTCTGCTGTCTGTGAGAACACTATGTGATGATTAAGCCTCAGAGTTCTGCTGTCTGTGAGAACACTATGTGATGATTAAGCCTCAGAGTTCTGCTGTCTGTGAGAACACTATGTGATGATTAAGCCTCAGAGTTCTGCTGTCTGTGAGAACACTATGTGATGATTAAGCCTCATTGTTCTGCTGTCTGTGAGAACACTATGTGATGATTAAGCCTCAGAGTTCTGCTGTCTGTGAGAACACTATGTGATGATTAAGCCTCAGAGTTCTGCTGTCTGTGAGAACACTATGTGATGAGTAAGCCTCATTGTTCTGCTGTCTGTGAGAACACTATGTGATGATTAAGCCTCATTGTTCTGCTGTCTGTGAGAACACTATGTGATGATTAAGCCTCATTGTTCTGCTGTCTGTGAGAACACTATGTGATGATTAAGCCTCATTGTTCTGCTGTCTGTGAGAACACTATGTGATGATTAAGCCTCATTGTTCTGCTGTCTGTGAGAACACTATGTGATGATTAAGCCTCATTGTTCTGCTGTCTGTGAGAAGACTATGTGATGATTAAGCCTCAGAGTTCTGCTGTCTGTGAGAACACTATGTGATGATTAAGCCTCAGAGTTCTGCTGTCTGTGAGAACACTATGTGATGATTAAGCCTCAGAGTTCTGCTGTCTGTGAGAACACTATGTGATGATTAAGCCTCAGAGTTCTGCTGTCTGTGAGAACACTATGTGATGATTAAGCCTCAGAGTTCTGCTGTCTGTGAGAATACAATGTGATGATTAAGCCTCAGAGTTCTGCTGTTTGTGAGAACACTATGTGATGATTAAGCCTCAGAGTTCTGCTGTCTGTGAGAACACTATGTGATGATTAAGCCTCAGAGTTCTGCTGTCTGTGAGAACACTATGTGATGATTAAGCCTCAGAGTTCTGCTGTCTGTGAGAACACTATGTGATGATTAAGCCTCAGAGTTCTGCTGTCTGTGAGAACACTATGTGATGATTAAGCCTCATTGTTCTGCTGTCTGTGAGAACACTATGTGATGATTAAGCCTCAGAGTTCTACTGTCTGTGAGAACACTATGTGATGATTAAGCCTCAGAGTTCTGCTGTCTGTGAGAACACTATGTGATGATTAAGCCTCAGAGTTCTGCTGTCTGTGAGAACACTATGTGATGATTAAGCCTCAGAGTTCTGCTGTCTGTGAGAATACAATGTGATAATTAAGCCTCAGAGTTCTGCTGTCTGTGAGAACACTATGTGATGATTAAGCCTCAGAGTTCTGCTGTCTGTGAGAACACTATGTGATGATTAAGCCTCAGAGTTCTGCTGTCTGTGAGAACACTATGTGATGATTAAGCCTCAGAGTTCTGCTGTCTGTGAGAACACTATGTGATGATTAAGCCTCAGAGTTCTGCTGTCTGTGAGAACACTATGTGATGATTAAGCCTCAGAGTTCTGCTGTCTGTGAGAACACTATGTGATGATTAAGCCTCAGAGTTCTGCTGTCTGTGAGAACACTATGTGATGATTAAGCCTCAGAGTTCTGCTGTCTGTGAGAACACTATGTGATGATTAAGCCTCAGAGTTCTGCTGTCTGTGAGAATACAATGTGATGATTAAGCCTCAGAGTTCTGCTGTCTGTGAGAACACTATGTGATGATTAAGCCTCATTGTTCTGCTGTCTGTGAGAACACTATGTGATGATTAAGCCTCAGAGTTCTGCTGTCTGTGAGAACACTATGTGATGATTAAGCCTCAGAGTTCTGCTGTCTGTGAGAACACTATGTGATGATTAAGCCTCAGAGTTCTGCTGTCTGTGAGAACACTATGTGATGATTAAGCCTCAGAGTTCTGCTGTCTGTGAGAATACAATGTGATGATTAAGCCTCAGAGTTCTGCTGTCTGTGAGAACACTATGTGATGATTAAGCCTCATTGTTCTGCTGTCTGTGAGAACACTATGTGATGATTAAGCCTCAGAGTTCTGCTGTCTGTGAGAACACTATGTGATGATTAAGCCTCAGAGTTCTGCTGTCTGTGAGAACACTATGTGATAATTAAGCCTCAGAGTTCTGCTGTCTGTGAGAACACTATGTGATGATTAAGCCTCAGAGTTCTGCTGTCTGTGAGAACACTATGTGATGATTAAGCCTCAGAGTTCTGCTGTCTGTGAGAACACTATGTGATGATTAAGCCTCAGAGTTCTGCTGTCTGTGAGAACACTATGTGATGATTAAGCCTCAGAGTTCTGCTGTCTGTGAGAACACTATGTGATGATTAAGCCTCAGAGTTCTGCTGTCTGTGAGAACACTATGTGATGATTAAGCCTCAGAGTTCTGCTGTCTGTGAGAACACTATGTGATGATTAAGCCTCATTGTTCTGCTGTCTGTGAGAACACTATGTGATGATTAAGCCTCAGAGTTCTGCTGTGTTGTTCCATGCACTCAGAGGGTACTGAGTGATGATAATGGGTTACCCACTATAAGTGTGTTGTTACTTGTTAAATAATTTAAATGTTTCTGTGAAAGTACGTTATGTCTGCCTTTCCAGGGGCATAAACAAAAACGAAATATCCAGGGACATTTTGGAAAGCTTTTGTTGTATTACCATATTCATTTCTTACTGTCAGATTCCTCCTAGAAAAACACAGTTTCAGACTATAGGGCTCATTGCTACTTCCTTATCACCAACCATTACTGATCTGAAGACAGATGCAGAAACTATTTTGCAGAAATAAAGAAGAGGCCTTGTGGCCCTCGACTATGACATGACGACTGCCTCGGCCTTACGCCAGGGCTTTGAAATGAATGGCATGTTTTGAGATGTCTCCCTTCGTTGCCTGCCAAAAGACACTTAACAAGGGATTTCTATGTAATCAACCACCGTGAAGCTATTCTGCATTCCCCCAGAGCCTTAACGTTTTCAGAATACAAAACAATAAGTGTAATCAGTAGGTATCAACGACTCGCTCTGTCTCTGTGGCTTGGGCGTCATTTAGCGGCTCGTTAAAGCCCTCCTCTTGGTAGCTACGGCGCTGTTCGTCATTTAGCGGCTCATTAAAGCCCTCCTCTTGGTAGCTACGGCGCTGTTCGTCATTTAGCGGCTCATTAAAGCCCTCCTCTTGGTAGCTACGGCGCTGTTCGTCATTTAGCGGCTCATTAAAGCACTCCTCTTGGTAGCTACGGCGCTGTTCGTCATTTAGCGGCTCATTAAAGCACTCCTCTTGGTAGCTACGGCGCTGTTCGTCATTTAGCGGCTCATTAAAGCCCTCCTCTTGGTAGCTACGGCGCTGTTCGTCATTTAGCGGCTCATTAAAGCCCTCCTCTTGGTAGCTACGGCGCTGTTCGTCATTTAGCGGCTCATTAAAGCCCTCCTCTTGGTAGCTACGGCGCTGTTCGTCATTTAGCGGCTCATTAAAGCCCTCCTCTTGGTAGCTACGGCGCTGTTCGTCATTTAGCGGCTCATTAAAGCACTCCTCTTGGTAGCTACGGCGCTGTTCGTCATTTAGCGGCTCATTAAAGCCCTCCTCTTGGTAGCTACGGCGCTGTTCGTCATTTAGCGGCTCGTTAAAGCCCTCCTCCTGATAGCTACGGCGCTGTTGTTGTCTGCTCTGATCTCTCTGAAAGGAGACACGTTGAGATCTACATTCCATTCAGTGTGATTCACTGTGACTCTGCTGCAGAGCTCGTTGGAGATCAATTGCTTTATTTGAGTTAGCAAGTGCTGCTAAATGGGATCTGGGCTCTGAGCAATGGGCAATGGGATTGGGGATCTGGGCTATGGGCTATGGGCTATGGGATTGGGGATCTGGGCTATGGGCCATGGGCTATGGGCTATGGGATTGGGGATCTGGGCTGTGGGCTGTGGGCCATGGGATTGGGGATCTGGGCTATGGGCTATGGGCTATGGGCTATGGGCTATGGGATTGGGGATCTGGGCTATGGGTAATGGGATTGGGGATCTGGGCTATGGGCAATGGGATTGGGGATCTGGGCTATGGGCTATGGGATTGGGGATCTGGGCTATGGGCTATGGGATTGGGGATCTGGGCTCTGAGCTATGGGCAATGGGATTGGGGATCTGGGCTATGGGCTATGGGATTGGGGATCTGGGCTCTGAGCTATGGGCTATGGGATTGGGGATCTGGGCTATGGGCTATGGGATTGGGGATCTGGGCTATGGGCAATGGGATTGAGGATCTGGGCTATGGGCTATGGGCAATGGTTTGGGGATCTGGGCTATGGGCTATGGGATTGGGCATCTGGGCTCTGAGCTATGGGCTATGGGATTGGGGATCTGTGCTATGGGCTATGGGATTGGGGATCTGGGCTCTGAGCTATGGGCAATGGGATTGGGGATCTGGGCTATGGGCTATGGGCTATGGGATTGGGGATCTGGGCTATGGGCTATCGGCTATGGGATTGGGGATCTGGGCTATGGGCTATGGGATTGGGGATCTGGCCTCTGGGCTATGGGATTGTGGATCTGGGCTATGGGCTATGGGCTATGGGATTGGGAATCTGGGCTATGGGCTATGGGATTGGGGATCTGGGCTATGGGCTATGGGATTGGGGATCTGGGCTATGGGCTATGGGCTATGGGCTATGGGATTGGGGATCTGGGCTATGGGCTATGGGCAATGGGATTGGGGATCTGGGCTATGGGCTATGGGCTATGGGATTGGGGATCTGGGCTATGGGCTATGGGCAATGGGATTGGGGATCTGGGCTATGGGTAATGGGATTGGGGATCTGGGCTATGGGCTATGGGATTGGGGATCTGGGCTATGGGCTATGGGATTGGGGATCTGGGCTCTGAGCTATGGGCAATGGGATTGGGGATCTGGGCTATGGGCTATGGGATTGGGGATCTGGGCTCTGAGCTATGGGCTATGGGATTGGGGATCTGGGCTATGGGCTATGGGATTGGGGATCTGGGCTATGGGCAATGGGATTGAGGATCTGGGCTATGGGCTATGGGCAATGGTTTGGGGATCTGGGCTATGGGCTATGGGATTGGGCATCTGGGCTCTGAGCTATGGGCTATGGGATTGGGGATCTGGGCTATGGGCTATGGGCTATGGGATCTGGGGATCTGAGCTATGGGCAATGGGATTGGGGATCTGGGCTATGGGCTATGGGCTATGGGATTGGGGATCTGGGCTATGGGCTATCGGCTATGGGATTGGGGATCTGGGCTATGGGCTATGGGATTGGGGATCTGGCCTCTGGGCTATGGGATTGTGGATCTGGGCTATGGGCTATGGGCTATGGGATTGGGAATCTGGGCTATGGGCTATGGGATTGGGGATCTGGGCTATGGGCTATGGGATTGGGGATCTGGGCTATGGGCTATGGGCTATGGGCTATGGGATTGGGGATCTGGGCTATGGGCTATGGGCAATGGGATTGGGGATCTGGGCTATGGGCTATGGGCTATGGGATTGGGGATCTGGGCTATGGGCTATGGGCAATGGGATTGGGGATCTGGGCTATGGGTAATGGGATTGGGGATCTGGGCTATGGGCTATGGGATTGGGGATCTGGGCTATGGGCTATGGGATTGGGGATCTGGGCTCTGAGCTATGGGCAATGGGATTGGGGATCTGGGCTATGGGCTATGGGCTATGGGATTGGGGATCTGGGCTATGGGCTATGGGATTGGGGATCTGGGCTATGGGCTATGGGATTGGGGATCTGGGCTCTGAGCTATGGGCTATGGGATTGGGGATCTGGGGCTGAGGCTGAGGAATCGTGGTCAGCTGTCTAAGGGTTATGGCCTAAGGCTCAGGATCAGATCAATTTTATTTAATTATCGTTATATATTTTTCTGTGGGTACATCACCTTTAATATTGCCGATAGATTGTGGTTTCCATCAATGTAATTGTCTGCATCATTTCCAAACCCACAATTATGTAAATATACATATATAAAACAATATACTGTATTAGCTTTAGACTTATACATTGTAGAATAAGAGTGAAGATATCAACACATATGGAATCATGTAGTAACCAAAAAAGTGTTAAGCAAATCAAAATAAATGTTATATTTGAGATTCTTCAAAGTAGCCACCAGTTGCCTTGATGACAGCTTTGCACACTCTTGGCATTCTCTCAACCAGCTCCATGAGGAATGCTTTTCCAACAGTCTTGAAGGAGCATATGCTGAGCACTTCTTGGCTGCTTTTCCTTCGCTCTGCAGTCAATCAATCAATCAATTTTATTTTATATAGCCCTTCGTACATCAGCTAATATCTCGAAGTGCTGTACAGACACCCAGCCTAAAACCCCAAACAGCTAGTAATGCAGGTGTAGAAGCACGGTGGCTAGGAAAAACTCCCTAGAAAGGCCAAAACCTAGGAAGAAACCTAGAGAGGAACCAGGCTATGAGGGGTGGCCAGTCCTCTTCTGGCTGTGCCGGGTGGAGATTATAACAGAACTATGCCAAGATGTTCAAAAATGTTCATAAGTGACAAGCATGGTCAAATAATAATCATGAATAATTTTCAGTTGGCTTTTCATAGCCGATCATCAAGAGTTGAAAAACAACAGGTCTGGGACAGGTGGCGGTTCCATAACCGCAGGCAGAACAGCTGAAACTGGAATAGCAGCAAGGCCAGGCGGACTGGGGACAGCAAGGAGTCACCACGGGCGGCAGTCCAACTCATCCCAAACCATCTCAATTACGTTAAGGTCGGGTGATTATGGAGGTCAGGTCATCTGATGCAGCACTCCATCACTCTCATTGGTCAAATAGCCCTTGCACAGCCTGGAGGTAAGTTTTGGGTCATTGTCCTGTTTAAAAACAAATGATAGTCCTACTAAGCGCAAACCAGATGGGATGGCGTATCACTGCAGAATGCTGTGGTAGCCATGCTGGTTAAGTGTGCCTTGAATTGTAAATAATTCACTGACAGTGTTACCAGCAAAGCACACCCACACCATCACACCTCTTACTCCATGCTTCACGGTGGGAACCACACATTTTGAGATCATCCGTTCACCTACTCTGCATCTCACAAAGACACACTGGTTGGAGCCAAAATCTGAAATTTGGATAATTTCAGATTTAAGACCGACAAAAGACCGATTTCCACTGGTCTTATGTCCATTGCTCGTGTTTCTTGGCTCAAGCAAGTCTCTTCTTATTATTGATGTCCTTTAGTTGTGGTTTCTTTGTAACAATTGAACCACGAAGGCTTGATTCACACAGTCTCCTCTGAACAGTTGATGTTGAGACGTGTCAGTTACCTGAACTCTGTGAAGCATTTATTTGGGCTGCAATTTTCTGAGGCTGGCAACTCCAATGAATTTTTCCTCTACAGCAGAATAAGGCTGATTTTAGAATATGACTGTGACGTAAAAAATTTGGAAAAAGTCAAGGGGTGTGAATACTTTCCCGAAGGCGCTGTAGAACCTGATACCGCAGTCAGGCAGAGTCAGGTTAAATGCATTCGCTCTAATACTGTAGTTATCTTATTCATATTATGTTATACACTTACTGTCTCTAATCTCATCCACAAACTGACATTTTAGCCATTTAGCAGACACTCCTATCCAGAGGAATTTACATTTTTATACTTTATCATGTTTTCCTACCCTGTGAAAATCCATCCCACAACCCTGGCTTTGCCCATCCAACTGAGCCACACAGAACCCCACACAAATCGATGATCTGGTCCTGAGCCTTAGGCCATAACCTTTAGTCACTGACCATGATTTCTCAGCCTTAGCCGGGTGATTTAAAAAGTCACAGTCAGTCGATTTAATAATATAATAGTACTCTTAGCAAAATAACGTTTTTTTTTTAAATTTACAATATGTAGAATCTATGAGAATATAAAGGCTCAGAACTTTTGTGAAACATCACAGCACAGTTGAAATATATATGGCCAATAGAAATCCTATATTGATTGTGTTCAGAGATAGATGGGAGGGGTTGAATGGAGCTGAAGGGTGGGACTTAAAACGAACAAAATACACCTGTTGTAAAATATACTGTGTCTGTAAAATGTATATAGTGTGTTTAAGCTGGAGGAAGAAGCCTCAGTGTTGTTGTCCATTAGTTTACTCCAATTAGGGGAGGGGTGGTAGGGTTAGGGGGACAATAATATAATAAAATATATTTACAAAAAAAATACGTACAGTACCAATCAAAAGCTTGGACACACCTACACATTATCATTCAAGTTTTTGGGGGGACTATTTTCTACGTTCTAGAATAATAGTGAATATATCAAAACTATGAAATAACACATATGGAATCAGGTAGTAACCAAAAAAGTGTTGAACAAATCAAAAATTATTTTATATATGAAATTCTTCAAAGAAGTCACCCTTTGCCTTAATGACAGCTTTGCACTCTCTTGGTATTCTCTCAACCAGCTTCATAAGATAGTCACCTGGAATGCATTTCAATTAACAGGTGTGCCAATCACTTGTGTTGTGACATGGTAGGAGTGGTATGCAGAACATAGCCCTATTTGGTAAAAGACCAAGTCCATATTATCGAAAGAACAACTCAAATACGCAAAGAGAAACGACAGTCCATCATTACTTTACAACATGAAGGTCAATCCGGAAGATTTCAAGAACTTTTAAAGTTTCTTCAAATGCAGTCCCCAAAAACCATCAAGCGCTATGATGAAGCTGGCTCTCATGAAGCTGGCTCTCATGAAGCTGGCTCTCTTCCTTTCCACAGGGAAGGAAGACCAAGAGTTACATCTGCTGCAAAGGATAAGTTCATTAGAGTTAACTGCACCTCAGATTGCAGTCCAAATAAATGCTTCACGGAGTTCATGTAACAGACACATCTCAACATCAACTGTTCAGAGGAGACTGTGTGAATCAGGCCTTCACGGTCGACATGCTGCAAAGAAACCACTACTAAATGCCACCAATAAGACACAAGCAATTACTTTTTTCTTATTTGTTTTTTGCTCCCAGGCTCTTACAATGGAAGGCTATGGGTCCTATGTAATTCAGGCTCCCAGATTGCAATTCCTATGGCTTCCACTTGATGTCAACAGTCTTTATTCAAGGCTTCAGGCTTGTTTTTTGAAAAACAAGCAAGAATTTTGAGTTTTGGTGAAGAGAGCACCGGAACCATATCAGTCTTTTGGCGCGTGTGCTAACTAATTTTGCTTTCCTATTGAACATACTACTTTCCGTATGAAATATTATAGTTTATTTACATTTTAGGATACCTGAAGATTAAATAGAAACGTAGTTTGACTTGTTTGGACGAAGTTTAGCGGTAGCTTTTTGGACTCCTTTGTTTGCATGTTGATTGAGTGGATTACTGAAATCGATGACGCCAACTACAACGACTTTTTGGGATATAAAGATATATAAAACAAAGACCATTCATGTTGTAGCTGGGACCCTTGGGATTAAAAACAGAGGAAGATTTTCAAAAGTAAGTGATTTATTTAATCGCTATTTGTGATTTTGTGAAGCCTGTGCTGGTTGAAAAATATGTTGATTTGGGGTGCCGTCCTCAGACAATCTCATGGTATGCTTTCGCTGTAAAGCCTATTGTAAATCGGACAACGCAGTTAGATTAACAAGAATTTAGGCTTTTAACCGATATAAGACACTTGTATGTTCATGAATGTTTAATATTGGGATTATTTATTTGAACTGCGTGCCCTCACCGGATGCTGTCGACAGGTGTCCCACTAGCGGGACGCCTAGCCCTAAGAAGTCCCCGACCCTGGTCTAATTTCCCAGATGCCAGGATGTCTAAGAACCATTAAGGCCTTTGCTCTACTCTTCTCTCTCCCAGTTACAACCACCCAACATCCTGCCTATGGAATGCCAGCTGTAGGTTTTATCATCAAGTCAATCAATCGTCAGATCAAGCCCCACAGGTTCAACTCAAACCACAGACACAGATCAGAGAGTACTCATCAACCCCTATTTGACGCATAAACCGATTTATAACATCATCTTGGAGTTTTGTCTGTCACAGGAGCCTCATGGGAGGAGAATGAATTCAGGGCAGTTAGGAGCCAGCTGGGAGGAACATGAATTCAGGGCAGTTAGGAGCCAGTTGAGAGGAGAATGAATTCAGGGCAGTTAGGAGCCAGCTGGGAGGAGAATGAATTCAGGGCAGTTAGGAACCAGCTGGGAGGAGAATGAATTCAGGGCAGTTAGGAGCCAGTTGAGAGGAGAATGAATTCAGGGCAGTTAGGAGCCAGCTGGGAGGAACATGAATTCAGGGCAGTTAGGAGCCAGTTGGGAGGAGAATGAATTCAGGGCAGTTAGGAGCCAGTTGAGAGGAGAATGAAATCAGGGCAGTTAGGAGCCAGCTGGGAGGAGAATGAATTCAGGGCAGTTAGGAGCCAGTTGAGAGGAGAATGAAATCAGGGCAGTTAGGAGCCAGTTGAGAGGAGAATGAATTCAGGGCAGTTAGGAGCCAGTTGAGAGGAGAATGAAATCAGGGCAGTTAGGAACCAGTTGAGAGGAGAATGAATTCAGGGCAGTTAGGAGCCAGTTGAGAGGAGAATGAAATCAGGGCAGTTAGGAGCCAGTTGAGAGGAGAATGAAATCAGGGCAGTTAGGAGCCAGTTGAGAGGAGAATGAATTCAGGGCAGTTAGGAGCCAGTTGAGAGGAGAATGAATTCAGGGCAGTTAGGAGCCAGCTGGGAGGAGAATGAATTCAGGGCAGTTAGGAGCCAGCTGGGAGGAGAATGAATTCAGGGCAGTTAGGAGCCAGTTGGGAGGAACATGAATTCAGGGCAGTTAGGAGCCAGCTGGGAGGAGAATGAATTCAGGGCAGTTAGGAGCCAGCTGGGAGGAGAATGAATTCAGGGCAGTTAGGAGCCAGCTGGGAGGAGAATGAAATCAGGCTAGTTAAATTTCTGCTGGATCAGTGTCCCCCTCGCGGGACGGTTGAGCTAACGTAGGGTAATGTCATTTACATGAGGTTGTAATTAGCAAGAACATGTAACCTCTACAAGGGAACTGTTTCTGGTGTGGCAGCCCCAGGCCCCCTGCTGCTGTCTCCTAGAGACAACCGGGTAGAAACTATGGTCTGAACTGTGTCTGGTGTGGCAGCCCCAGGCCCCCTGCTGCTGTCCCCTAGAGACAACCGGGTAGAAACTATGGTTTGAACTGTTTCTGGTGTGGCAGCCCCAGGCCCCCTGCTGCTGTCCCCTAGAGACAACCGGGTAGAAACTATGGTTTGAACTGTGTCTGGTGTGGCAGCCCCAGGCCCCCTGCTGCTGTCTCCTAGAGACAACCGGGTAGAAACTATGGTTTGAACTGTTTCTGGTTTGGCAGCCCCAGGCCCCCTGCTGCTGTCTCCTAGAGACAACCGGGTAGAAACTATGGTCTGATCTGTTTCTGGTGATGCAGCCCCAGGCCCCCTGCTGCTGTCTCCTAGAGACAACCGGGTAGAAACTATGGTTTGAACTGTTTCTGGTGTGGCAGCCCCAGGCCCCCTGCTGCTGTCTCCTAGAGACAACCGGGTAGAAACTATGGTCTGAACTGTGTCTGGTGTGGCAGCCCCAGGCCCCCTGCTGCTGTCCCCTAGAGACAACCGGGTAGAAACTATGGTTTGAACTGTTTCTGGTGTGGCAGCCCCAGGCCCCCTGCTGCTGTCCCCTAGAGACAACCGGGTAGAAACTATGGTTTGAACTGTGTCTGGTGTGGCAGCCCCAGGCCCCCTGCTGCTGTCTCCTAGAGACAACCGGGTAGAAACTATGGTTTGAACTGTTTCTGGTTTGGCAGCCCCAGGACCCCTGCTGCTGTCTCCTAGAGACAACCGGGTAGAAACTATGGTCTGATCTGTTTCTGGTGATGCAGCCCCAGGCCCCCTGCTGCTGTCTCCTAGAGACAACCGGGTAGAAACTATGGTCTGAACTGTGTCTGGTGTGGCAGCCCCAGGCCCCCTGCTGCTGTCTCCTAGAGACAACCGGGTAGAAACTATGGTCTGAACTGTTTCTGGTGTGGCAGCCCCAGGCCCCCTGCTGCTGTCTCCTATAGACAACCGGGTAGAAACTATGGTTTGAAGTGTTTCTGGTGTGGCAGCCCCAGGCCCCCTGCTGCTGTCTCCTAGAGACAACCGGGTAGAAACTATGGTCTGATCTGTTTCTGGTGATGCAGCCCCAGGCCCCCTGCTGCTGTCTCCTAGAGACAACCGGGTAGAAACTAGGGTCTGAACTGTGTCTGGTGTGGCAGCCCCAGGCCCCCTGCTGCTGTCCCCTAGAGACAACCGGGTAGAAACTATGGTCTGAACTGTGTCTGGTGTGGCAGCCCCAGGCCCCCTGCTGCTGTCTCCTAGAGACAACCGGGTAGAAACTATGGTTTGAACTGTTTCTGGTGATGCAGCCCCAGGCCCCCTGCTGCTGTCTCCTAGAGACAACGGGGTAGAAACTATGGTCTGAACTGTTTCTGGTGTTGCAGCCCCAGGCCCCCTGCTGCTGTCTCCTAGAGACAACCGGGTAGAAACTATGGTTTGAAGTGTTTCTGGTGTGGCAGCCCCAGGCCCCCTGCTGCTGTCTCCTAGAGACAACCGGGTAGAAACTATGGTTTGATCTGTTTCTGGTGTTGCAGCCCCAGGCCCCCTGCTGCTGTCTCCTAGAGACAACCGGGTAGAAACTATGGTCTGATCTGTTTCTGGTGATGCAGCCCCAGGCCCCCTGCTGCTGTCTCCTAGAGACAACCGGGTAGAAACTATGGTCTGATATGTTTCTGGTGTGGCAGCCCCAGGCCCCCTGCTGCTGTCTCCTAGAGACAACCGGGTAGAAACTATGGTTTGAACTGTTTCTGGTGTGGCAGCCCCAGGCCCCCTGCTGATGTCTCCTAGAGACAACCGGGTAGAAACTATGGTCTGAACTGTGTCTGGTGTGGCAGCCCCAGGCCCCCTGCTGCTGTCTCCTAGAGACAACCGGGTAGAAACTATGGTGTGAACTGCTTCTGGTGTGGCAGCCCCAGGCCCCCTGCTGCTGTCTCCTAGAGACAACTGGGTAGAAACTATGGTCTGAACTGTGTCTGGTGTGGCAGCCCCAGGCCCCCTGCTGCTGTCTCCTAGAGACAACCGGGTAGAAACTATGGTCTGAACTGTTTCTGGTGTGGCAGCCCCAGGCCCCCTGCTGCTGTCTCCTAGAGACAACCGGGTAGAACTATGGTCTGATCTGTTTCTGGTGTTGCAGCCCCAGGCCCCCTGCTGCTGTCTCCTAGAGACAACGGGGTAGAAACTATGGTCTGATCTGTTTCTGGTGTTGCAGCCCCAGGCCCCCTGCTGCTGTCCTCTAGAGACAACCGGGTAGAAACTATGGTCTGAACTGTGTCTGGTGTGGCAGCCCCAGGCCCCCTGCTGCTGTCTCCTAGAGACAACCGGGTAGAAACTATGGTCTGAACTGTGTCTGGTGTGGCAGCCCCAGGCCCCCTGCTGCTGTCTCCTAGAGACAACCGGGTAGAAACTATGGTCTGATCTGTTTCTGGTGTTGCAGCCCCAGGCCCCCTGCTGATGTCTCCTAGAGACAACCGGGTAGAAACTATGGTTTGAACTGTTTCTGGTGTTGCAGCCCCAGGCCCCCTGCTGCTGTCTCCTAGAGACAACGGGGTAGAAACTATGGTCTGATCTGTTTCTGGTGTTGCAGCCCCAGGCCCCCTGCTGCTGTCTCCTAGAGACAACCGGGTAGAAACTATGGTCTGATCTGTTTCTGGTGTTGCAGCCCCAGGCCCCCTGCTGCTGTCTCCTAGAGACAACGGGGTAGAAACTATGGTCTGATCTGTTTCTGGTGTTGCAGCCCCAGGCCCCCTGCTGCTGTCCTCTAGAGACAACCGGGTAGAAACTATGGTCTGAACTGTTTCTGGTGTTGCAGCCCCAGGCCCCCTGCTGCTGTCTCCTAGAGACAACCGGGTAGAAACTATGGTCTGATCTGTTTCTGGTGTTGCAGCCCCAGGCCCCCTGCTGCTGTCTCCTAGAGACAACCGGGTAGAAACTATGGTCTGATCTGTGTCTGGTGTGGCAGCCCCAGGCCCCCTGCTGCTGTCTCCTAGAGACAACCGGGTAGAAACTATGGTCTGAACTGTGTCTGGTGTGGCAGCCCCAGGCCCCCTGCTGCTGTCTCCTAGAGACAACCGGGTAGAAACTATGGTTTGAACTGTTTCTGGTGTGGCAGCCCCAGGCCCCCTGCTGCTGTCTCCTAGAGACAACCGGGTAGAAACTATGGTTTGAACTGTTTCTGGTGTGGCAGCCCCAGGCCCCCTGCTGCTGTCTCCTAGAGACAACCGGGTAGAAACTATGGTCTGAACTGTGTCTGGTGTGGCAGCCCCAGGCCCCCTGCTGCTGTCTCCTAGAGACAACCGGGTAGAAACTATGGTCTGAACTGTTTCTGGTGATGCAGCCCCAGGCCCCCTGCTGCTGTCTCCTAGAGACAACCGGGTAGAAACTATGGTCTGAACTTTGTCTGGTGTGGCAGCCCCAGGCCCCCTGCTGCTGTCTCCTAGAGACAACCGGGTAGAAACTATGGTCTGAACTGTGTCTGGTGTGGCAGCCCCAGGCCCCCTGCTGCTGTCTCCTAGAGACAACCGGGTAGAAACTATGGTTTGAACTGTTTCTGGTGTGGCAGCCCCAGGCCCCCTGCTGCTGTCTCCTAGAGACAACCGGGTAGAAACTATGGTTTGAACTGTTTCTGGTGTGGCAGCCCCAGGCCCCCTGCTGCTGTCTCCTAGAGACAACCGGGTAGAAACTATGGTCTGATCTGTTTCTGGTGTTGCAGCCCCAGGCCCCCTGCTGCTGTCTCCTAGAGACAACCGGGTAGAAACTATGGTTTGAACTGTTTCTGGTGTGGCAGCCCCAGGCCCCCTGCTGCTGTCTCCTAGAGACAACCGGGTAGAAACTATGGTCTGAACTGTGTCTGGTGTGGCAGCCCCAGGCCCCCTGCTGCTGTCTCCTAGAGACAACCGGGTAGAAACTATGGTTTGAACTGTTTCTGGTGTTGCAGCCCCAGGCCCCCTGCTGCTGTCTCCTAGAGACAACCGGGTAGAAACTATGGTTTGAACTGTTTCTGGTGTTGCAGCCCCAGGCCCCCTGCTGCTGTCTCCTAGAGACAACCGGGTAGAAACTATGGTCTGAACTGTTTCTGGTGTGGCAGCCCCAGGCCCCCTGCTGCTGTCTCCTAGAGACAACCGGGTAGAAACTATGGTTTGAACTGTTTCTGGTGTTGCAGCCCCAGGCCCCCTGCTGCTGTCTCCTAGAGACAACCGGGTAGAAACTATGGTCTGATCTGTTTCTGGTGTGGCAGCCCCAGGCCCCCTGCTGCTGTCTCCTAGAGACAACCGGGTAGAAACTATGGTTTGAACTGTTTCTGGTGTGGCAGCCCCAGGCCCCCTGCTGCTGTCTCCTAGAGAGAACCGGGTAGAAACTATGGTTTGAACTGTTTCTGGTGTGGCAGCCCCAGGCCCCCTGCTGCTGTCTCCTAGAGACAACCGGGTAGAAACTATGGTCTGATCTGTTTCTGGTGTTGCAGCCCCAGGCCCCCTGCTGCTGTCTCCTAGAGACAACCGGGTAGAAACTATGGTTTGAACTTTGTCTGGTGTGGCAGCCCCAGGCCCCCTGCTGCTGTCTCCTAGAGACAACCGGGTAGAAACTATGGTCTGAACTGTGTCTGGTGTGGCAGCCCCAGGCCCCCTGCTGCTGTCTCCTAGAGACAACCGGGTAGAAACTATGGTTTGAACTGTTTCTGGTGTGGCAGCCCCAGGCCCCCTGCTGCTGTCTCCTAGAGACAACCGGGTAGAAACTATGGTTTGAACTGTTTCTGGTGTGGCAGCCCCAGGCCCCCTGCTGCTGTCTCCTAGAGACAACCGGGTAGAAACTATGGTTTGAACTGTTTCTGGTGTGGCAGCCCCAGGCCCCCTGCTGCTGTCTCCTAGAGACAACCGGGTAGAAACTATGGTCTGAACTTATTCTCTGCATGTTATGGGTTTTCACTTCTTCTAAATGTTTGATTAATGTCTCATTCTTTTTATTATCTTTTCAACTCATGTACAAAACACGTAAACTCATATCCTGAGGAAGGTAATCTTAGCTAGGTTAAAAAAAAAAAAAAAAGTATCTTAAAATGTGTTCCTAGAGATATATTTTATTATATATTTAACTAGGCAAGTCAGTTAAGAACTAATTCTTATTTACAATGATGGCCTACCCCGGACCAAACCCCGGACCAAACCCCGGACCAAACCCCGGACCAAACCCCGGACCAAACCCCGGACCAAGCTGAGCCAATTGGGTCCAAACCTATGGGACTCCCAATCACGTCCGGATGTGATACAGCCTGGATTTGAACCAGGGTCTGTAGTGACTCCTCTAGCACTGAGATGCAGTGCATTAGACCACTGTGCCACTCGGAAGCCACCAGTTGTTAGACAATTGGGTAGAAATAATGATTTCAACTGTAATTTGCAACTTGTTAGGTTGTCACTGAAAGAGTAATTTGTTTCAGTATTTTGTTGAATTGCTTATTATTTCGTCTTTAATTATCCATGACCCTATTCAACCCTTGTCCTACTGTACATACGTCATTCTGAGCAGCATTTTAAAACTGTTGTTAGGCGCATGGTTAATGACTGGTTTCTTTTAAAACCGTGTTTGGGGTTGAATTATGACGGGTTGATGAAGTCCAGTAGAGTTAAAAGAGAAGCCCGATCATATAGTAGTAGTGTGAAGTACAGGAGGACTGTCTGGCCTGCCTCTGTCTGGCCTGCCTCTGTCTGGCCTGCATCTGTCTGGCCTGCCTCAGTCTGGCCTGCCTCGGTCCGGCCTGCCTCGGTCCGGCCTGCCTCGGTCCGGCCTGCCTCTGCCTGGCCTGACTGTCTGGCCTGCCTCTGTCTGGCCTGCCTCTGTCCTGTCTGCCTCTGTCCTGTCTGCCTCTGTCTGGCCTGCCTCTGTCCGGCCTGCCTCTGTCCTGTCTGCCTCTGTCCTATCTGCCTCTGTCCTGCCTGACTCTGTCTGGCCTGCATCTGTCTTCCTGCATCTGTCTGGCCTGCCTCTGTCTAATCTGCCAATGACATCTCTCTACCAATTACATTCTAAATGGCAATTTATCTCCGTTAATTGCCTTAATTAATATTCAATGGAACACCAGAAAGACTCCCACTTGATTTGTTCCAGTTTTAATGTAACATATCACGGCTGCTAATCAGACCATAAGATATGCATCTGGTTAATAACTCTTGTCTACTCCAGGCACCTTCACATTCCCACCCAAATCTCCACTGCAGCTGGATGGTGGCGATGAGATAAACATGGAGGGAGAATTTCAAATAGCTGCACGTTGAAATTAAAAGGAAATTTGATAATTGCCAGCCTCCCAAAATATCTCCCTACCCCCTATATAGTGCACTACTTTTGACCAGGGCCAATGCATCCTATCCCATATATAGTGCACTACTTTTGACCAGGGCCAATGCATCCTACCCCCTATATAGTGCACTACTTTTGACGAGATCCATATGGGTGCTACATCAAGATAGAAATAATGTGGACGCTAAAATAATTGAATACTGTTATCCAGGCATTTGTATTGATCAGGCAACAATACTTATTCTCATCCGTACTCTTATTCTCATCCGTATTCGTATTCTTATCCGTATTTTTTTAAACTGCGCTGTCTATGGGTCTCGTAAGTAATCATTTCACTGTAAGGTCTACACCTGTTGTATTGGGCGCATGTGCCTAGTGAATTCTGTGAATTCTGTGGTCTATTGGATTCTGTGGCCTAGTGGATTCTGTGGCCTAGTGGATTCTGTGGTCTAGTGGATTCTGTGGCCTAGTGGATTCTGTGGATTCTGTGGTCTAGTGGATTCTGTGGATTCTGTGGTCTAGTGGATTCTGTGGTCTAGTGGATTCTGTGGATTATGTGGTCTAGTGGATTCTGTGGTCTAGTGGATTCTGTGGCCTAGTGGATTCTGTGGATTCTGTGAATTCCGTGGTCTAGTGGATTCTGTGGCCTAGTGGATTCTGTGGTCTAGTGGATTCTGTGGCCTAGTGGATTCTGTGGATTCTGTGGTCTAGTGGATTCTGTGGATTCTGTGGTCTAGTGGATTCTGTGGATTCTGTGGTCTAGTGGATTCTGTGGTCTAGTGGATTCTGTGGATTATGTGGTCTAGTGGATTCTGTGGTCTAGTGGATTCTGTGGCCTAGTGGATTCTGTGACCTAGTGGATTCTGTGGTCTAGTGGATTCTGTGGATTATGTGGTCTAGTGGATTCTGTGGCCTAGTGGATTCTGTGGCCTAGTGGATTCTGTGGCCTAGTGGATTCTGTGGCCTAGTGGATTCTGTGGCCTAGTGGATTCTGTGGTTTAGTGGATTATGTGGATTATGTGGCCTAGTGGATTCTGTGGCCTAGTGGATTCTGTGGCCTAGTGGATTATGTGGATTATGTGGCCTAGTGGATTCTGTGGATTATGTGGCCTAGTGGATTATGTGGATTATGTGGATTCTGTGGCCTAGTGGATTATGTGGATTATGTGGCCTGGTGGATTCTGTGGATTATGTGGCCTAGTGGATTATGTGGCTTAGTGGATTATGTGGCCTAGTGGATTCTGTTGCCTAGTGGATTCTTTGGCCTAGAGGATTCTGTGGCCTAGTGGATTCTGTGGCCTAGTGGATTCTGTGGCTTAGTGGATTATGTGGCCTAGTGGTCTAAGCCGCTGCCTCTGGAACACGTACTGCTGCATCATGGGTTTGATTTTTAGAATTTTGTCCTCCTATCTCCTAATTTTGGTCTCTTTCCCATCCAGTACACATGAATAATATGTGAGGAGTGGGACTGCACCACTCCGTAAGAGTTGACCAGCCTAGCCATGCTTCTGTGTTCTCTGGTAAAGCATTAGATGAAGTGCCCAATCCAGCTCCCCCACCAGGCTAGCGGTGAGGCCGGGCAGTGAGACCATCAATTGTGGAGTAGCTAGACGAAGGCTCTGGGGACAGTGTGATAAAAATCCTGGATTGGAGCTACAAGACCTAAGAATTCCCACTCTGGGGTTGAATCTCAGATAACATTATATTCCCTATTCCTTATATACAGTACACTACTTCTGACCAGGGTCTATAGGGGTAGTACACTACTTCTGACCAGGGTCTATAGGGGTAGTACACTACTTCTGACCAGGGTCTATAGGGGTAGTACACTACTTCTGACCAGGGTCTATAGGGGTAGTACACTACTTTAGACCAGGGTCTATAGGGGTAGTACACTACTTTAGACCAGGGTCTATAGGGGTAGTACACTACTTTAGACCAGGGTCTATAGGGGTAGTACACTACTTTAGACCAGGGTCTATAGGGGTAGTACACTACTTCTGACCAGGGTCTATAGGGGTAGTACACTACTTTAGACCAGGGTCTATAGGGGTAGTACACTACTTTAGACCAGGGTCTATAGGGGTAGTACACTACTTCTAGACCAGGGTCTATAGGGGTAGTACACTACTTTAGACCAGGGTCTATAGGGGTAGTACACTACTTCTGACCAGGGTCTATAGGGGTAGTACACTACTTTAGACCAGGGTCTATAGGGGTAGTACACTACTTTAGACCAGGGTCTATAGGGGTAGTACACTACTTCTAGACCAGGGTCTATAGGGGTAGTACACTACTTTAGACCAGGGTCTATAGGGGTAGTACACTACTTTAGACCAGGGTCTATAGGGGTAGTACACTACTTTAGACCAGGGTCTATAGGGGTAGTACACTACTTCTGACCAGGGTCTATAGGGGTAGTACACTACTTTAGACCAGGGTCTATAGGGGTAGTACACTACTTTAGACCAGGGTCTATAGGGGTAGTACACTACTTCTGACCAGGGTCTATAGGGGTAGTACACTACTTTAGACCAGGGTCTATAGGGGTAGTACACTACTTTAGACCAGGGTCTATAGGGGTAGTACACTACTTTAGACCAGGGTCTATAGGGATAGTACACTACTTCTGACCAGGGTCTATAGGGGTAGTACACTACTTTAGACCAGGGTCTATAGGGGTAGTACACTACTTCTGACCAGGGTCTATAGGGGTAGTACACTACTTCTGACCAGGGTCTATAGGGATAGTACACTACTTCTGACCAGGGTCTATAGGGGTAGTACACTACTTTAGACCAGGGTCTATAGGGGTAGTACACTACTTTAGACCAGGGTCTATAGGGGTAGTACACTACTTTAGACCAGGGTCTATAGGGGTAGTACACTACTTTAGACCAGGGTCTATAGGGGTAGTACACTACTTCTGACCAGGGTCTATAGGGGTAGTACACTACTTTAGACCAGGGTCTATAGGGGTAGTACACTACTTTAGACCAGGGTCTATAGGGGTAGTACACTACTTTAGACCAGGGTCTATAGGGGTAGTACACTACTTCTAGACCAGGGTCTATAGGGGTAGTACACTACTTCTGACCAGGGTCTATAGGGGTAGTACACTACTTTAGACCAGGGTCTATAGGGGTAGTACACTACTTTAGACCAGGGTCTATAGGGGTAGTACACTACTTCTGACCAGGGTCTATAGGGGTAGTACACTACTTTAGACCAGGGTCTATAGGGGTAGTACACTACTTTAGACCAGGGTCTATAGGGGTAGTACACTACTTTAGACCAGGGTCTATAGGGGTAGTACACTACTTCTGACCAGGGTCTATAGGGGTAGTACACTACTTTAGACCAGGGTCTATAGGGGTAGTACACTACTTTAGACCAGGGTCTATAGGGGTAGTACACTACTTCTGACCAGGGTCTATAGGGATAGTACACTACTTCTGACCAGGGTCTATAGGGGTAGTACACTACTTTAGACCAGGGTCTATAGGGGTAGTACACTACTTTAGACCAGGGTCTATAGGGGTAGTACACTACTTTAGACCAGGGTCTATAGGGGTAGTACACTACTTTAGACCAGGGTCTATAGGGTAGTACACTACTTTAGACCAGGGTCTATAGGGGTAGTACACTACTTTAGACCAGGGTCTATAGGGGTAGTACACTACTTTAGACCAGGGTCTATAGGGGTAGTACACTACTTTAGACCAGGGTCTATAGGGGTAGTACACTACTTCTGACCAGGGTCTATAGGGATAGTACACTACTTCTGACCAGGGTCTATAGGGGTAGTACACTACTTTAGACCAGGGTCTATAGGGGTAGTACACTACTTTAGACCAGGGTCTATAGGGGTAGTACACTACTTCTGACCAGGGTCTATAGGGATAGTACACTACTTCTGACCAGGGTCTATAGGGGTAGTACACTACTTCTGACCAGGGTCTATAGGGGTAGTACACTACTTCTGACCAGGGTCTATAGGGGTAGTACACTACTTTAGACCAGGGTCTATAGGGGTAGTACACTACTTCTGACCAGGGTCTATAGGGATAGTACACTACTTCTGACCAGGGTCTATAGGGGTAGTACACTACTTTAGACCAGGGTCTATAGGGGTAGTACACTACTTTAGACCAGGGTCTATAGGGGTAGTACACTACTTTAGACCAGGGTCTATAGGGTAGTACACTACTTTAGACCAGGGTCTATAGGGGTAGTACACTACTTTAGACCAGGGTCTATAGGGGTAGTACACTACTTTAGACCAGGGTCTATAGGGGTAGTACACTA
Organism: Salvelinus alpinus; assembly: GCF_045679555.1. Lineage (NCBI taxonomy): Eukaryota > Metazoa > Chordata > Actinopteri > Salmoniformes > Salmonidae > Salvelinus > Salvelinus alpinus. Next base: position 43,284,599 of record NC_092107.1, read on the forward strand.
CTTTAGACCAGGGTCTATAGGGGTAGTACACTACTTTAGACCAGGGCCTATAGGGGTAGTACACTACTTTAGACCAGGGTCTATAGGGTAGTACACTACTTTAGACCAGGGTCTATAGGGGTAGTACACTACTTTAGACCAGGTACTATAAGGGTAGTACACTACTTTAGACCAGGGTCTATAGGGGTAGTACACTACTTTAGACCAGGGTCTATAGGGGTAGTACACTACTTTAGACCATAGTCCATATGGTAGAAGCACTATATAGGGAATGGTTTGGCATTTTGGATGTCCTCTGGTACACTCTCCTCAGTCCTTTTCTCTTATCAACTCACTCTGTTCTGTAGGACCTGGAATTAACGTGAAAGACATCAATTACTGTGTTTAGTTTGGAAAACACTGCAATATGTCTTGATCTTTTGGTGCTCGTGATCGAGTATGTTTATATTCCTTCATCAGCAGAAGGAGACAAATAGATAATGTTTGTTTTCAGACAATCTGGGCGCGACACATTGACGACTGCTGCTTGTCTAGTGTATGTGTTGATTACCTACCCAGAAATACATTAGTGAGATATCTGCCTTGATCTGTTTATGTTATGTGTAGGTCACTAGCGTGTTGCTGTGTAATGGTGGGCTGTGTGTGACCTTGAACTGTCTAATCTATGTTTAGAACCTAACACTGCTATCTACTATATTAAGATCCAATGAAAAACCTTGTAATTGAGTGGATGTGTTGGCTGTAAATAGACTATGAAAACATCGACTAGAGGATGAACCAATGAGATACTGTAATAGCCATAGCCCAGAGGACATTACACACATACACACACACACACACACACACACACACACACACACACACACACACACACACACACACACACACACACACACACACACACACACACTCAGAGAGAGAGAAAAGCATATTATTACAGGGGGAATAGGATGAACATTAAGTCAATCTACTGTAAATCAATCTACTATAAATCAATCTACTGTAAGTCAATCTACTGTAAGTCAATCTACTGTAAGTCAATCTACTGTAAATCAATCTACTGTAAGTCAATCTACTGTAAATCAATCTACTGTAAATCAATCTACTGTAAATCAATGTACTGTAAATCAATGTACTGTAAGTCAATCTACTGTAAATCAATCTACTGTAAGTCAATCTACTGTAAATCCATCTACTGTAAATCCATCTACTGTAAGTCAATCTACTGTAAATCCATCTACTGTAAATCAATGTACTGTAAATCAATCTACTGTAAATCAATGTACTGTAAATCAATCTACTGTAAGTCAATCTACTGTAAATCAATCTACTGTAAATCAATCTACTGTAAATCAATCTACTGTAAATCAATCTACTGTAAATCAATCTACTGTAAGTCAATCTGGATATGAGCATCTGCTAAATAACTCAAATGTTTATTTTTTTTGGTTTATTCTAAAATAAATCATTATAAACGCAATTAGTAGTGCTTCACTTGTCCACTCATTAAGTCCATTTTTCCATTGACTGAAAATGTCTTCATGAAGAAAAATAAATAAATCTCTTCTTTAAATGCCTCTTTTTTTTAATGCTGGTGCAATCATGTTCTGCACTGTTGATGGAGCTGTTGGAACTCTAGAGGAAATCACTCTGGAAGCAGATGTCAAACATTTAACCGTTTGCTCCTTCATCCCCACTATTTATTTTCTTCTTTGTTTCATTTAGATGTTCCACTCCAGAGCCAGGCAGACATTGACTGTGTCCCAAATGGCATTCCAGAGTCTTAAGGGCCTTCATCAACGTTAGTTCACTATATAGGGAATAGGGGACTACTTGGGGCATGCCTACATTCTTCATCACTGACATGTTAATAGTTACTAATGTCCTCTCCCCCAGAAAGCATTGTAAATCTTCTTTCACATCCATTTAATTAGTAGCATTGTAGTTTTCGCTGTAAAGCTAGATTAGCTACTAGTGAAAGCAAAGACTGCAATATAGGCTATTGATGGCTGTTGTCTTAAAATACATTCTAATTATTGTACTCACACAAAGTATCCATGTAGTCCTTTCCTGCAGTCAAATAACAACATCGTCCTCTAGTGGCCTCATGGTTGGAATGTTATTCATATTTTTCATAATTTCATAATTAAACGAAAATATTTATTTTAAATCGCAGAAAATATGCTGTTTCTATGTCAAATGGTTCTGCTTTATTTCAGTTTTCTGTGATGCATATCAAGTGTAATAACTCAACATGTAATACATTTTAACTTCATATCTGACATGTTTCAGGTAAACTCAGCAAAAAAAAAGAAACATCCCTTTTTCAGGACCCTGTCTTTCAAAGATAATTCGTAAAAACCCAAATAACTTCACAGATCTTCATTGTAAAGGGTTTAAACACTGTTTCTCATGCTTGTTCAATGAACCATAAACAATTAATGAATATACACCTGTGGAACGGTCGTTAAGATACTAATAGCTCACAGACTGTAGGCAATTAAGGTGACAGTTATGAAAACATAGGACACTGAAGAGGCCTTTCTACTGACTCTGAAAAACACCAAAAGAAAGATGCCCAGTGTCCCTAATCATCTGCGTGAACATGCCTTAGGCATGCTGCAAGGAGGCCTTAGGACTGCAGATGTGGCAATAAATTGCAATGTCCGTACAGCTCTACAGGGAGACAGGACGGACAGCTGATCGTCCTTGCAGTGGCAGACCATGTGTAACAACTCCTGCACATGATCGGTACATCTGAACATCACACCTGCAGGACAGGTACAGGATGGCAACAACAAATGCCCGAGTTACACCAGGAACGCACAATCCCTCCATCAGTGCTCAGACTGTCCGCTATAGGCTGAGAGGCTGGACTGAGGGCTTGTAGGCCTGTTGTAAGGCCGGTCCTCACCAGACATCAACGGCAACAACGTCGCCTATGGGCACAAACCCACCCTCGCTGGACCAGACAGGACTGGCGAAAAGTGCTCTTCGCTGACGAGTTGCACTTTTGTCTCACCAGGGGTGATGGTTTGATTCGCGTTTATCGTCGAAGGAATGAGCGTTACACCGAAGCCTGTCCTCTGGAGCAGGATCAATTTGGAGGTGGAGGGTCCGTCATGGTCTGGGGCGGTGTCACAGCATCATCGGACTGAGCTTGTTGTCATTGCAGGCAATCTCAACGCTGTGCGTTACAGGGAAGACATCCTCCTGACTCATGTGGTACCCTTCCTGCAGGCTCATCCTGACATGACCCTCTAGCAAGACAATGCCACCAGCCATACTGCTCGTTCTGTGCATGATTTCCTACAAGACAGGAATGTCAGTGTTCTGCCATGGTCAGAGAAGAGCCCGGATCTCAATCCCATTGAGCACGTCTGGGACCTGTTGGATCGGAGGGTGAGGGCTAGGGCCATTCCCCCCAGAAATGTTCGGGAACTTGTATGTGAATGGTGAGATAACATGCAGTAAGAGCCGGGCCAAACCAAAATATCGCAGAGCGGACTATAAATAAATATTTGGAATACTCGTAGGTGTTGTGCACAAACATATCCCCAATGACACGTAGTACACTGTGTCACAAACTACCAGTGAAGTGTAAACTGTAGGAAGGAGTGAGCAAACCTCTGTGGCTAGCAGAGAGAGACCAAGAGTGAGCTAACATCTGTGGCTAGCAGAGATAGACCAAGAGTGAGCTATCCTCTGTGGCTAGCAGAGAGATAGACCAGGAGTGAGCTATCCTCTGTGGCTAGCAGGGATAGACCAAGAGTGAGCTAACCTCTGTGGCTAGCAGAGAGATAGACCAGGAGTGAGCTAACCTCTGTGGCTAGCAGAGAGAGAGACCAGGAGTGAGCTAACCTTTGTGGTTAGCAGAGAGTGACCAAGAGTGAGCTAACCGCTGTGGCTAGCAGAGAGATAGACCAGGAGTGAGCTAACCTCTGTGGTTAGCAGAGAGTGACCAAGAGTGAGCTAACCTCTGTGGTTAGCAGAGAGTGACCAAGAGTGAGCTAACCTCTGTGGCTAGCAGAGCGAGAGACCAGGAGTGAGCTAACCTCTGTGGCTAGCAGAGAGATAGACCAGGAGTGAGCTAACCTCTGTGGTTAGCAGAGAGATAGACCAGGAGTGAGCTAACCTCTGTGGCTAGCAGAGAGATAGACCAGGAGTGAGCTAACCTCTGTAGCTAGCAGGGATAGACAAGAGTGAGCTAACCTCTGTGGCTAGCAGAGAGAGACCAAGAGTGAGCTAACCTCTGTGGCTAGCAGAGAGATAGACCAATAGTGAGCTAACCTCTGTGGCTAGCAGGGATAGACCAAGAGTGAGCTAACCTCTGTGGCTAGCAGAGAGATAGACCAGGAGTGAGCTAACCTCTGTGGCTAGTAGAGAGATAGACCAGGAGTGAGCTAACCTCTGTGGCTAGCAGAGAGATAGACCAGGAGTGAGCTAACCTCTGTGGCTAGCAGGGATAGACAAGAGTGAGTTAACCTCTGTGGCTAGCAGGGATAGACCAAGAGTGAGCTAACCTCTGTGGCTAGCAGAGAGAGACCAAGAGTGAGCTAACATCTGAGGCTAGCAGAGAGAGACCAAGAGTGAGCTAACCTCTGTGGCTAGCAGAGAGATAGACCAATAGTGAGCTAACCTCTGTGGCTAGCAGGGATAGACCAAGAGTGAGCTAACCTCTGTGGCTAGCAGAGAGATAGACCAGGAGTGAGCTAACCTCTGTGGCTAGCAGAGAGAGAGACCAGGAGTGAGCTAACCTTTGTGGTTAGCAGAGAGTGACCAAGAGTGAGCTAACCGCTGTGGCTAGCAGAGAGATAGACCAGGAGTGAGCTAACCTCTGTGGTTAGCAGAGAGTGACCAAGAGTGAGCTAACCTCTGTGGTTAGCAGAGAGTGACCAAGAGTGAGCTAACCTCTGTGGCTAGCAGAGCGAGAGACCAGGAGTGAGCTAACCTCTGTGGCTAGCAGAGAGATAGACCAGGAGTGAGCTAACCTCTGTGGTTAGCAGAGAGATAGACCAGGAGTGAGCTAACCTCTGTGGCTAGCAGAGAGATAGACCAGGAGTGAGCTAACCTCTGTAGCTAGCAGGGATAGACAAGAGTGAGCTAACCTCTGTGGCTAGCAGAGAGAGACCAAGAGTGAGCTAACCTCTGTGGCTAGCAGAGAGATAGACCAATAGTGAGCTAACCTCTGTGGCTAGCAGGGATAGACCAAGAGTGAGCTAACCTCTGTGGCTAGCAGAGAGATAGACCAGGAGTGAGCTAACCTCTGTGGCTAGTAGAGAGATAGACCAGGAGTGAGCTAACCTCTGTGGCTAGCAGAGAGATAGACCAGGAGTGAGCTAACCTCTGTGGCTAGCAGGGATAGACAAGAGTGAGTTAACCTCTGTGGCTAGCAGGGATAGACCAAGAGTGAGCTAACCTCTGAGGCTAGCAGAGAGAGACCAAGAGTGAGCTAACATCTGAGGCTAGCAGAGAGAGACCAAGAGTGAGCTAACCTCTGTGGCTAGCAGAGAGATAGACCAATAGTGAGCTAACCTCTGTGGCTAGCAGGGATAGACCAAGAGTGAGCTAACCTCTGTGGCTAGCAGAGAGATAGACCAGGAGTGAGCTAACCTCTGTGGCTAGCAGAGAGAGAGACCAGGAGTGAGCTAACCTTTGTGGTTAGCAGAGAGTGACCAAGAGTGAGCTAACCGCTGTGGCTAGCAGAGAGATAGACCAGGAGTGAGCTAACCTCTGTGGTTAGCAGAGAGTGACCAAGAGTGAGCTAACCTCTGTGGTTAGCAGAGAGTGACCAAGAGTGAGCTAACCTCTGTGGCTAGCAGAGCGAGAGACCAGGAGTGAGCTAACCTCTGTGGCTAGCAGAGAGATAGACCAGGAGTGAGCTAACCTCTGTGGTTAGCAGAGAGATAGACCAGGAGTGAGCTAACCTCTGTGGCTAGCAGAGAGATAGACCAGGAGTGAGCTAACCTCTGTAGCTAGCAGGGATAGACAAGAGTGGTGACCCGGGTTGATAAAGCTCAGGGCTCCACTGCTAACTCAGTTCAGGATAGGTAAGATAGGGAGGCCTACCGCTGGATATTGCAGACCTACAAGCCCCACCCTGTGTGGTTAAGAGAAGATCCACAGGCAAAGACTACCAGCGTGTGAGTGAGCCTAGTAGGACCGTCTGGGAGACGGACCGCGCTAGTCCCCTTGACACATGGTACAGGTCTCTTCTGTTTTCTAAGCCCATGACCATGTGTTTGAGGTTAATACTTTTAATTCAAAGTAGATGTGTTTAAGACTACCCACTGCGGTAAAAATGAATGGCAACAGAGAGGTGGGGGAGGCTTTCTGCTCTGTCTCGCTCTCTCTCTCTCTCTCTCTCTCTCTCTCTCTCTCTCTCTCTCTCTCTCTCTCTCTCTCTCTCTCTCTCTCTCTCTCTCTCTCTCTCTCTCTCTCTCTCTCTCTCTCTCTCTCTCTCTCTCTCTCTCTCTCTCTCTCTTTCTCTCTCTCTCTCTCTCTCTCTCTCTCTCTCTCTCTCTCACTCTCTCTCTCTCTCTCTCTCTCTCTCTCTCTCTCTCTCTCTCTCTCTCTCTCTCTCTCTCTCTCTCTCTCTCTCTCTCTCTCTCTCTCTCTCTCTCTCTCTCTCTCTCTCTCTCTCTCTCTCTCTCTCTCTCTCTCTAAGAAATTCTAATTGTGCTCCCTCAGAATGGACTTTAACTCCTCTGGGTGATTATACATTGATAGCAATCAACGTTTCTGGATCTGAACCATTCTCCTCCTCTGTGCTGTTATCGCCTTGAGATATCTCCCAAGATATAGCAGCACTCTGAAGGAGCCAAACATATCAACGCCACTGCACATGGATTCAACCATGCTGAGCCTTATGTAATGTTCAAGTATAAATAAGGGATATAGTCATCTTTCTGCAGGTGTTCTATTTTCTGCTCTGAAATCATTAAATGTGTTCCAGTTTCCGTGACAACGTTGGATTTTCGGACAACAAATTAGTGAATGTGTGATTGAAATTAATTCTGAAGAAGAAAACATGCTATGATTTTTCCAGTCTGACACATCCTTGTAGGGTTGGTTTCAAGGAGCCAGATTATTCTAATAGAGAACTATGGACCTAATACAGGGATATCTGGTTTCAAGGAGACAGATTATTCTAATAGAGAAGTATAGACCTAATTCAGGGATATCTGGTTTCAAGGAGCCAGATTATTCTAATTTAGAAGTATAGACCTAATTCAGGGATATCTGGTTTCAAGGAGACAGATTATTCTAATAGAGAAGTATAGACCTAATTCAGGGATATCTGGTTTCAAGGAGACAGATTATTCTAATTTAGAAGTATAATTCTGGGATATCTTGAAGTGAATCTGTTTTATAATCCAATTTTAATATCCACGTTTTTGTGAAACACAGCCATAGAGCTGAACATTCGAAGCCATTTTTATGAACCTTTATCATTACCATCTTGATTAAAAAGTGCTATTTAATATTCCAAAACTCAGTTTAGTCTGAAACCAGCACATCATGTTCAGCATACGTCGTCTAAATGAAAGCCTGCAGAGTGAGCAGCAGAATTCGGGGAATAATGAATATTTCATAGGATTAAACATTATTACCTTTGTGTAAACTGCAGTGGACTGTGAATCTGTGGTAAGTGAAGATATCAATGCATGACTGTTTTGGAGAAGTTGAAGGGGATGATTTTAATGAATATTCAAAACAACTCTATTCCCAGTAGATTGACTTGTGAGATAGATTTTCTACAAACAATTGAAATTGTGCCCTGAGTAAAAAAATTTTAAAGAGTATTTATTGGTGCCTATAAATGGACTCTCGAGACTCTAGACAACTCCCCCTGTCACACAAGTTATTGTAAAAGCCCCCCTCTACCTCTCTAAACTACTCTCCTTCTCCTCGTCCTCCTACAGCCTACGCTCCACTAACTACATCTCTCTGTCTGTTCCCACATCGTGCTCCAACTCCGGCTACAAAACATTTCAACACTCTGCTCCTACTGACCGGAATAAACTCCAACAGGATTTAAAACTTATTAACCAATGAATCTTCATCCCCTGTTTCAGTACCATAAGTCCATGACCTGTTATGTAGTAACTGACACGTCTCAACATCAACTGTTCAGAGGAGACTGGGTGAATCAGGCCTTCACGGTTCAATTGTTACAAAGAAACCACTACTAAAGGACACCAAACTGATTCCTGGATAACCTGGACACAAAGAACGGTGGAGATGGCAATGAACGAACTGTACAGACTAAAGGACAGCCTCTCGACAGATGATTGGGCCACTGAAATGAGGTGAACTGTGAACTATTATACCCCACCACATCAAAGACACCTTAAGATTATGTGTTGTTAAAGTCTATCGACAAGACAATCACAGCACGACTCAGGCCATCTGTCTAAATGAATAACACTTTAATGACAATTGTCTATGCAGCCTAAATGACAACCCATTAATTGGTAGGCGAATAGCCATGATCTATTTGTTTGAGTAACAAACTGACAAGTGAACAAGACAACATAATGATTACTGTGGTCTGGACAATTATGTTTTACCGTTCCCCAACCGACAAGCTATACATTCCTGAGTCGGTGGGAAGAATATAAATGGCCCGTATGTGAGAAAAAAGACTGGGAGGGGTCAAAGTCATTTTAACACAGTGATGGCAAGTGCTTTTTATGTTGCGTTCCTCTTGTTATTGACCTTGAGAGAGATAACCTAAGCCTTTCCTCTTGTTATTGACCCTGAGAGAGATAACCTTTTCCTTTCCTCTTGTTATTGACCCTGAGAGAGATAACCTACTCCTTTCCTCTTGTTATTGACCCTGAGAGAGATAACCTACTCCTTTCCTCTTGTTATTGACCCTGAGAGAGATAACCTACTCCTTTCCTCTTGTTATTGACCCTGAGAGAGATAACCTATTCCTGTCCTCTTGTTAATGACCCTGAGAGAGATAACCTATTCCTGTCCTCTTGTTAATGACCCTGAGAGAGATAACCTATTCCTGTCCTCTTGTTATTGACCCTGAGAGAGAACCTGTTCCTATTGGTAAGTCCAAAAAACCTGTATATTGGACATGCCAAAAGAATCATAAGTCATATTATAGTTATATATATATACACACACTACCGGTCAAAAATTTAGATCACCTACTCATTCAGGGGTTTATTTCTACATTGTAGAATAATAGTGAAGACATCAAAACTATGAAATAACACATATGGAATCATGTAGTGACCAACAAAGTGTTAAACAAATCAAAATCTAGTTTATATTTGAGATTCTTCAAAGTAGCCACCCTTTGCCTTGATGACAGCTTTGCACACTCTTGGCATTCTCTCAACCAGCTTCATGAGGTAGTCACCTGGAATGCATTTCAATTAAGAGGTGTGCCTTGTTAAAAGTCAATTTGTGGAATTTCTTTCCTTCTTAATGCGTTAGAGCCAATCAGTTGTATTGTGACAAGGTAGGGGGGGGGGGGGCAGTAGTGGACTGGTCACCGGGAGCACCAGGAGAATTCCCGGTGGGCTGGTCAACCTCTGGGTTGGTGGGCCGCCAGCTTTATACATTTTTACTACTAATAAAAAAGTTGTCAGAAGGTTGAGCGACTCCTGCCAACCCCCCCTTTCCCCCAGGCCCGTTGGTCTATTCCTAACGAACATCTATGCAACACTTAGCCCCGCCCCCTTTGTCTCACTCACACACACATTGGCACTGACAGTGACAGCTCAAAAACTAGCTACAATAGAAAATGGAAAAGCAAAAGGGCTGAACAGTTCAAAAAGAGTCTAAAGCCTACACTCAAATGCAAGTGAATGTAAAAATCTAACCGACTTATTCGGTAGTAGTAGTAGTAGTACCAGTGCAACCGAAGCTAGCATCGAAGCGCTAGACCGGCAAGAGGAAGACGACACAACCCGGTTCGCAGGGTAAAAGAATATACGGAGAGGACAACGAAGCCAAAGACAGTGCAGCCGAAGCGGTAGATATGTGCCTAAACGTGGTACAAATACAACATGTTATATCAGAATTTATGAGTGAAATGCAAAATACTATTGGTCAGCTATTACTGTGTCAATGTACCAGAAAGAATTGAGGTAAAGACGTACAGTAACTGGGTGTTCAAACCGGCTAGCGGAAAAACTCAAATTCGATGCTCTGAATGCCTAGATTGGGGATTTTGTGGGAAATGGTAATCACAGTGATTTACTGTCGTATAATTTTACTTAGCTAAAATAAGCATTTTCATTTGATTCTGATTGCTTTTGCCTTGTCGTTCTAAACGTTAAATTGCATTAGACATATACAAATGTGAATTAGCTAATTAGCTAATTGTATTTCATGTCTATACAGCCATTGGTTGTAAATTGTATACATATTGTAAAACCAATCAAGTCCTTTCCCTCTCAAATTCATATTTTGTGCGGGAGAATATGTCTACAGTGATTTGCTAGCTGTGATCCTCATCACCATGGTTCCCATCACTTCGCCTCTTACTAGACAATGCATTAAATCTCATCACCATGCCAACAGTCTGGTGTGAACGGGGAGTAAAGCCACCACCAGAAAACGTGTTGTGTCGTCATTCATTCACTTGGTATGAAATAGTGGGGCTGCTGCTGTGGTTTTGTAGTTTTTCAAAATTGTGCATTTAAATAGTTAATTTATATATTATTTTATTCACATACAGGTTGATGACAGGCCCAGTCCAGTTTCAGTGGAAGAGAGGATCTTGGGGGTTGATGACAGGCCCAGTCCAGTTTCAGTGGAAGAGAGGATCTTGGGGGTTGATGACAGGCCCAGTCCAGTTTCAGTGGAACAGAGGATCTTGGGGGTTGATGACAGGCCCAGTCCAGTTTCAGTGGAAGAGAGGATCTTGGGGGTTGATGACAGGCCCAGTCCAGTTTCAGTGGAAGAGAGGATCTTTAGGGTTGATGACAGGCCCAGTCCAGTTTCAGTGGAACAGAGGATCTTGGGGGTTGATGACAGGCCCAGTCCAGTTTCAGTGGAAGAGAGGATCTTGGGGGTTGATGACAGGCCCAGTCCAGTTTCAGTGGAAGAGAGGATCTTGGGGGTTGATGACAGGCCCAGTCCAGTTTCAGTGGAAGAGAGGATCTTTAGGGTTGATGACAGGCCCAGTCCAGTTTCAGTGGAACAGAGGATCTTGGGGGTTGATGACAGGCCCAGTCCAGTTTCAGTGGAAGAGAGGATCTTGGGGGTTGATGACAGGCCCAGTCCAGTTTCAGTGGAAGAGAGGATCTTGGAGGTTGATGACAGGCCCAGTCCAGTTTCAGTGGAAGAGAGGTTCTTGGGGGTTGATGACAGGCCCAGTCCAGTTTCAGTGGAAGAGAGGATCTTGGGGGTTGATGACAGGCCCAGTCCAGTTTCAGTGGAAGAGAGGATCTTGGGGGTTTGATGACAGGCCCAGTCCAGTTTCAGTGGAAGAGAGCAGTGATGTTGATGAGTCAGGGAAGGCCAGGATGCCAGACCAACTTTTATTTCAAGAGACCCAAGTCAAATGACCTAAAAACATATTTTTTTTGTTTCCACCCGATGCAGGAATCAACAAACTCTGTGGTACAAAGGGTTTTCTGTTTAAAAGACTAATCGGAAATGGCTGTCATACAATGAAGAAAGCCATGCGTTATACTGTTTAATTTGTACGCCGTTTGCGAAGCCTACTGACGGCAGTATTTTTAGGAGTGGAATGACGGATTGGAAACGTGTTCACCGAAGGGTAGAAGAGCATGAGAAGAGCAACATGCACAGAAGTAATACAGTGAAATAATCTGTCAGTAAACAATTGTTGGAAAAATGTATTGTGTCATGCACAAAGTAGATGTCCAAACCGACTTGCCAAAACTATAGTTTGTTAACAAGACATTTGTGGAGTGGTTGAAAAACAAGTTTTAATGACTCCAATCTAAGTGTATGTAAACTTCCGACTTCAACAGTATCTCCAATAGAAGAAACACACTGCTGGGCTAAGGATAGTGCAAGAACAGATCCTTTGGAAAGCCAGACCAGGGACTCCATGTTGAAGTACTCCTCACACTAGGACAGGCCAACATGAAGACAACTGTTCGGGTGAAGGCAAAAGGATTTACTGAGGTTCTTCTCCGGTACGAGGCGATACTGACACCTCAAATACTTCTTTGGATATTTGAGAACACGTCACCACTGTCCAAATACCTGCAAACAAGTGGGATGGACATCCTGTCTGCCCATCGAATGGTTGTGGGTACACAGGGAACCCTGAAAGGCATGTCAAGAGACTTTAACACCATTAAGGCAGCTACAGACACATTTGTTGAGTTTGCAAATCAGAAGATCAAAGAACAGGATGAGGACACAGAGCTGGAGGAGGTGGAAGCCACTCTGCCACAGAAAAGGGCAAGAAAGAAGAGAATCATGTCTGGAGAGATAACTTTGACAGAGGCAGAGTGCCTATAAAGTTCAAGTCCACAATCAAATGATAGATACAGTCACAGGTAGTATCCACAGGTGATTTCTGTCTCTTGGCTCTCTCTCTATATGCTGACCTAGCCCTTCTGGATCCTAGAAACGTCTCCCAAATAACATCCAATGGTCTTCCAGCATTTCTAGAGATCAGCAAACGTTTGCTTCGATTTGATAGCCCGTTGACAATTTGCAGTGTGAGCTGAGGAGCCTCGCTGTAACTGTGGAAAAGACTGAACAGTTCAGGATCGGAGGAATACAAGACCAGGAGAGTGGAGGATGGCCCTGATGGAAATGAAGAATACATGACCGGGACAATGGAGGATGGCCCTGATGGAAATGAAGAATAAATGCTGCTCATCCTGAAAAGAATGCCCACTGTGTTGTTACCAGGTGCTGAGACGGTACAACCTGCTAACTGATGCAACCCATATCCTCGGCCTTGGATACACGTTCCTTCTCACCCTCTCCGATACCCAGGTAGCTTGTGATGTTTCTCTGCCTTAAAGTATATCAAGAGCAGACTCAGGAGAACACCTCAGGAGAACACCTCAGGAGAACACCTCAGGAGAACACCTCAGGAGAACACCTCAGGAGAACACCTCAGGAGAACACCTCAGGAGAACACCTCAGGAGAACACCTCAGGAGAACAACTCAGGAGAACACCTCAGGAGAACACCTCAGGAGAACACCTAGAGGCCTTCACACTGATGGCCACCGGGCAGGGCATCCTAATGGCCCTGGATACTGACATGAGTTGCTTAGAGTTGCTTCCCAATAAGGTAGTGTCAACATATTTCCTATGACTTACTTACCATTATTTTACTCCTACATCTCTCTTTTTCCAGTCTGTAATATTGCTGTCCGGTACGTTGACAGAGTGAAGCCAGCCAGCTGACCCTGAGCAGCAGCCAGACGACCCTGAGCAGCAGCCAGACGACCCTGAGTAGCAACCAGCTGACCCTGAGCAGTAGCCAGACGACCCTGAGCAGCAGCCAGACGACCCTGAGCAGCAGCCAGACGACCCTGAGCAGCAGCCAGACGACCCTGAGCAGCAGCCAGCTGACCCTGAGCAGCAGCCAGACGACCCTGAGCAGTAGCCAGACGACCCTGAGCAGTAGCCAGACGACCCTGAGCAGCAGCCAGACGACCCTGAGCAGTAGCCAGCTGACCCTGAGCAGCAGCCAGACGACCCTGAGCAGCAGCCAGACGACCCTGAGCAGCAGCCAGACGACCCTGAGCAGTAGCCAGACGACCCTGAGCAGTAGCCAGACGACCCTGAGCAGCAGCCAGACGACCCTGAGCAGTAGCCAGCTGACCCTGAGCAGCAGCCAGACGACCCTGAGCAGCAGCCAGACGACCCTGAGTAGCAACCAGCTGACCCTGAGCAGTAGCCAGACGACCCTGAGCAGCAGCCAGACGACCCTGAGCAGCAGCCAGACGACCCTGAGCAGCAGCCAGACGACCCTGAGCAGCAGCCAGCTGACCCTGAGCAGCAGCCAGCTGACCCTGAGCAGCAGCCAGACGACCCTGAGCAGTAGCCAGACGACCCTGAGCAGTAGCCAGACGACCCTGAGCAGTAGCCAGATGACCCTGAGCAGCAGCCAGACGACCCTGAGCAGTAGCCAGACGACCTTGAGCAGCAGCCAGACGACCCTGAGCAGTAGCCAGACGACCCTGAGCAGTAGCCAGACGACCCTGAGCAGTAGCCAGACGACCCTGAGCAGTAGCCAGACGACCCTGAGCAGTAGCCAGACGACCCTGAGCAGCAGCCAGACGACCCTGAGCAGTAGCCAGACGACCCTGGGCAGTAGCCAGACGACCCTGAGCAGTAGCCAGACGACCCTGAGCAGCAGCCAGACGACCCTGAGCAGCAGCCAAACGACCCTGAGCAGTAGCCAGACGACCCTGAGCAGCAGCCAGACGACCCTGAGCAGCAGCCAGACGACCCTGAGCAGTAGCCAGACGACCCTGAGCAGCAGCCAGACGACCCTGAGCAGTAGCCAGACGACCCTGAGCAGCAGCCAGACGACCCTGAGCAGCAGCCAGACGACCCTGAGCAGCAGCCAGACGACCCTGAGCAGTAGCCAGACGACCCTGAGCAGTAGCCAGACGACCCTGAGCAGCAGCCAGACGACCCTGAGCAGCAGCCAGACGACCCTGAGCAGCAGCCAGACGACCCTGAGCAGTAGCCAGACGACCCTGAGCAGCAGCCAGACGACCCTGAGCAGCAGCCAGACGACCCTGAGCAGCAGCCAGACGACCCTGAGCAGCAGCCAGACGACCCTGAGCAGCAGCCAGACGACCCTGAGCAGCAGCCAGAAGACCCTGAGCAGCAGCCAGACAACCCTGAGCAGTAGCCAGACGACCCTGAGCAGCAGCCAGACGACCCTGAGCAGCAGCCAGACATGTCTGAGTATTGTGGATATTATCTATTTTTTACTCTTCAGGTGATGTGAGGTAGTTCAATCATGACACATTCAGTGTGTATTCTGTAGAAGTTTTATAACAATGTGCAGCGTTTGTGTGTGCATTCTGCAGCCTTGTTAAAGTAGTACTGTTATAGTGATCGATGGTTGTGATGCAGCTTGTTGGTTGTATTAGGGGCTGGTCGTGTGTATACTGGGGCCGGTTCTGGTGGGCTGTTCTGGATCAAAGTCCAAGTCCCACATATTATTTCAAGAACAGCTCAAATAAGCAAAGAGAAACAACAATCCATCATTACTTGAAGAAATGAAGGTCAATCAATATGGGAAATTTCAAGAACTATGAAAGTTTCTTCAAGTCCAGTCGCAAACACCATCAAGCGCTATGATGAAACTGGCTCTCATGAGGACCGCCACAAGAACGGAAGACCCAGAGTTACCTCTGCTGCAGAGGATAAGTTCATTAGAGTTACCAGCCTCAGAAATTGCAGCCCAAATAAATGCTCCACAGAGTTCAAGTAACTGACACATCTTAACATCAACTGTTCAGAGGAGATTGCGTGAATCAGGCCGTCATGGTCGAATTGATGCAAAAAAATCACTACTAAAGGACACCAATAAATGTGTCCTTTGGTCTGGAGTCCAAATTGGAGATTTTTGGTACCAACCGCCGTGTCTTTGTGAGAAATGGTGTGGGTGAACGGATGATCTCTGCATGTGTATTTCCATCTGTGAAGCATGGAGGAGGAGGTGTAATGGTGTGGGGGTGCTTTGCTGGTGACACTGTCTGTGATTCCTTTAGAATTGAAGGCACACAACCAGCATGGCTACCACAGCATTCTGCAGCGACACGCCATCCCATCTGGTTTGGTCTTAGTGGGACTCTCATTTGTTTTTCAACGGGGCAATGACCCAATACACCTCCAGGCTGTAAAAGGGCTATTTGACCAAGAAGAGGAGTGATGGTGCTGCATCAGATGACCTGGCCTCCACAATCATCCGACCTCAACCCAATTGAGATGGTTTGGGATGAAAGTGAAGGACAAGCAGCCAACAAGTGCTCAGCATATGTGGGAACTCCTTCAAGACTGTTGGAAAATTATTCCAGGTGAAGCTGGTTGAGAGAATGCCAAGAGTGTGCAAAGCTGTCGTCAAGGCAAAGGGTGGCTATTAGAAGAATCTCAAATGTAAAATATATTTTGATTTGTTTAACACTTTATTGGTCACTACATGATTCCTCATTTGCTATTTCATAGTTTTGTAGAAATTTAGAAAATAGTTGGAAAACCTTTTGACCAGTAGTGTACAAAGTAATAAGAACGGAATAATATTGCACAAAAATAAGTTCAATGCAATGCAATCTGCAACGCCTTGTACGTGTGTGTTTAGAGTGTGTTTCGTTTTTTTTTATGATTTAAAGGGACTGTCTAGCCCAGTAGTCTGCATATTAGATACAGTAGTTGGCAAACCTCTCCTATCTCTGATAGTTCTAGGTGTCTTTGCCTAAGGTTATCTCTGCATATGTAGGCTGATGATCTGAATGATACATGGTGTGGACTGCATCATGTGGTGTACTTCTCTGAAGGACAGTGTTCTGCCCGACCCTGGAGTATTGGTCAGAGCTTTGCTGTGATGGGGTCTAGTAGAGCTGTGTTGTGATGGGGTCTAGTAGAGCTGTGTTGTGATAGGGTCTAGTAGTGCTGTGTTGTGATGGGCCAGGTCTAGTAGAGCTGTGTTGTGACGGGGTCTAGTGGAGCTGTGTTGTGATGTGGTCTGGTAGAGCTGTGTTGTGATGGGGTCTAGTAGAGCTGTGTTGTGATGGGGTCTAGTAGAGCTGTGTTGTGATGGGGTCTAGTAGAGCTGTGTTGTGACGGGGTCTAGTGGAGCTGTGTTGTGACGGGGTCTAGTAGAGCTGTGTTGTGATGGGCCAGGTCTAGTAGAGCTGTGTTGTGATGGGCCTGGTCTAGTCGAGCTGTGTTGTGATGGGGTCTAGTAGAGCTGTGTTGTGATGGGGTCTAGTAGAGCTGTGTTGTGATGGGGTCTAGTAGAGCTGTGTTGTGATGGGGTCTAGTAGAGCTGTGTTGTGACGGGGTCTAGTAGAGCTGTGTTGTGACGGGGTCTAGTAGAGCTGTGTTGTGATGGGGTCTAGTAGAGCTGTGTTGTGATGGGCCAGGTCTAGTAGAGCTGTGTTGTGATGGGCCTGGTCTAGTCGAGCTGTGTTGTGATGGGGTCTAGTAGAGCTGTGTTGTGATGGGGTCTAGTAGAGCTGTGTTGTGATGGGGTCTAGTAGAGCTGTGTTGTGATGGGGTCTAGTAGAGCTGTGTTGTGATGGGACGGGTCTAGTAGAGCTGTGTTGTGATGGGGTCTAGTAGAGCTGTGTTGTGATGGGGTCTAGTAGAGCTGTGTTGTGATGGGGTCTAGTAGTGCTGTGTTGTGATGGGGTCTAGTAGAGTTGTGTTGTGATGGGGTGTAGTAGAGATGTGTTGTGATGGGGTCTAGTAGAGCTGTGTTGTGATGGGGTCTAGTAGAGCTGTGTTGTGACGCATTCTAGTAGTGCTGTGTTGTGATGGGGTCTAGTAGAGCTGTGTTGTGATGGGGTCTAGTAGAGCTGTGTTGTGACGGGGTCTAGTAGAGCTGTGTTGTGACGGGGTCTAGTAGAGCTGTGTTGTGATGGGGTCTAGTAGAGCTGTGTTGTGATGGGGTCTAGTAGAGCTGTGTTGTGATGGGACGGGTCTAGTAGAGCTGTGTTGTGATGGGGTCTAGTAGAGCTGTGTTGTGATGGGACGTGTCTAGTAGAGCTGTGTTGTGATGGGGTCTAGTAGAGCTGTGTTGTGATGGGGTCTAGTAGAGCTATGTTGTGATGGGGTCTAGTAGAGCTGTGTTGTGATGGGGTCTAGTAGAGCTGTGTTGTGATGGGGTCTAGTATAGCTGTGTTGTGATGGGGTCTAGTGGAGCTGTGTTGTGATGGGGTCTAGTAGAGCTGTGTTGTGATGGGGTCTAGTAGAGCTGTGTTGTGATGGGACGGGTCTAGTAGAGCTGTGTTGTGATGGGGTCTAGTAGAGCTGTGTTGTGATGGGGTCTAGTAGAGCTGTGTTGTGATGGGGTCTAGTACAGCTGTGTTGCGATGGGGTCTAGTAGAGCTGTGTTGTGATGGGGTCTAGTAGAGCTGTGTTGTGATAGGGTCTAGTAGTGCTGTGTTGTGATGGGCCAGGTCTAGTAGAGCTGTGTTGTGACGGGGTCTAGTGGAGCTGTGTTGTGATGTGGTCTGGTAGAGCTGTGTTGTGATGGGGTCTAGTAGAGCTGTGTTGTGATGGGGTCTAGTAGAGCTGTGTTGTGATGGGGTCTAGTAGAGCTGTGTTGTGACGGGGTCTAGTGGAGCTGTGTTGTGACGGGGTCTAGTAGAGCTGTGTTGTGATGGGCCAGGTCTAGTAGAGCTGTGTTGTGATGGGCCTGGTCTAGTCGAGCTGTGTTGTGATGGGGTCTAGTAGAGCTGTGTTGTGATGGGGTCTAGTAGAGCTGTGTTGTGATGGGGTCTAGTAGAGCTGTGTTGTGATGGGGTCTAGTAGAGCTGTGTTGTGATGGGACGGGTCTAGTAGAGCTGTGTTGTGATGGGGTCTAGTAGAGCTGTGTTGTGATGGGGTCTAGTAGAGCTGTGTTGTGATGGGGTCTAGTAGTGCTGTGTTGTGATGGGGTCTAGTAGAGTTGTGTTGTGATGGGGTGTAGTAGAGATGTGTTGTGATGGGGTCTAGTAGAGCTGTGTTGTGATGGGGTCTAGTAGAGCTGTGTTGTGACGCATTCTAGTAGTGCTGTGTTGTGATGGGGTCTAGTAGAGCTGTGTTGTGATGGGGTCTAGTAGAGCTGTGTTGTGACGGGGTCTAGTAGAGCTGTGTTGTGACGGGGTCTAGTAGAGCTGTGTTGTGATGGGGTCTAGTAGAGCTGTGTTGTGATGGGGTCTAGTAGAGCTGTGTTGTGATGGGACGGGTCTAGTAGAGCTGTGTTGTGATGGGGTCTAGTAGAGCTGTGTTGTGATGGGACGTGTCTAGTAGAGCTGTGTTGTGATGGGGTCTAGTAGAGCTGTGTTGTGATGGGGTCTAGTAGAGCTATGTTGTGATGGGGTCTAGTAGAGCTGTGTTGTGATGGGGTCTAGTAGAGCTGTGTTGTGATGGGGTCTAGTATAGCTGTGTTGTGATGGGGTCTAGTGGAGCTGTGTTGTGATGGGGTCTAGTAGAGCTGTGTTGTGATGGGGTCTAGTAGAGCTGTGTTGTGATGGGACGGGTCTAGTAGAGCTGTGTTGTGATGGGGTCTAGTAGAGCTGTGTTGTGATGGGGTCTAGTAGAGCTGTGTTGTGATGGGGTCTAGTACAGCTGTGTTGCGATGGGGTCTAGTAGAGCTGTGTTGTGATGGGGTCTAGTAGAGTTGTGTTGTGATGGGGTCTAGTAGAGCTGTGTTGTGATGGGGTCTAGTAGAGCTGTGTTGTGATGGGGTCTAGTAGAGCTGTGTTGTGATGGGGTCTAGTAGAGCTGTGTTGTGATGGGGTCTAGTAAAGCTGTGTTGTGATGGGGTCTAGTAGAGCTGTGTTGTGATGGGGTCTAGTAGAGCTGTGTTGCGACGGGGTCTAGTAGAGCTGTGTTGTGATGGGGTCTAGTAGAGCTGTGTTGTGATGGGGTCTAGTAGAGCTGTGTTGTGATGGGGTATAGTAGAGCTGTGATGTGATGGGGTCTAGTAGAGCTGTGTTGTGTTGGGGTCTAGTAGAGCTGTGATGTGATGGGGTCTAGTAGAGCTGTGTTGTGATGGGGTCTAGTAGAGCTGTGATGGGGTCTAGTAGAGCTGTGTTGTGATGGGGTCTAGTAGAGCTGTGTTGTGATGGGGTCTAGTAGAGCTGTGTTGTGATGGGTATAGTAGAGCTGTTATGTGATGGGGTCTAGTAAAGCTGTGTTGTGATGGGGTATAGTAGAGCTGTGTTGTGATGGGGTCTAGTAGAGCTGTGTTGTGATGGGGTCTAGTAGAGCTGTGATGTGATGGGGTCTAGTAGAGCTGTGTTGTGATGGGGTCTAGTAGAGCTGTGATGTGATGGGGTCTAGTAGAGCTGTGTTGTGTTGGGGTCTAGTAGAGCTGTGATGTGATGGGGTCTAGTAGAGCTGTGTTGTGATGGGGTCTAGTAGAGCTGTGTTGTGATGGGGTCTAGTAGAGCTGTGATGGGGTCCAGTAGAGCTGTGTGGTGATGGGGTCTAGTAGAGTTGTGTTGTGATGGGGTCTAGTAGAGCTGTGTTGTGATGGGGTCTAGTAGAGCTGTGTTGTGATGGGGTATAGTAGAGTTGTGTTGTGATGGGGTCTAGTAGAGCTGTGTTGTGATGGGGTCTAGTAGAGCTGTGTTGTGTTGGGGTCTAGTAGAGCTGTGTTGTGATGGGTCTAGTAGAGCTGTGTTGTGATGGGGTCTAGTAGAGCTGTGTTGTGATGGGGTCTAGTAGAGCTGTGTTGTGATGGGGTCTAGTAGAGCAGTGTTGTGATGGGGTCTAGTAGAGCTGTGTTGTGATGGGGTCTAGTAGAGCTGTGTTGTTATGGGGTCTAGTAGAGCTGTGTTGTGATGGGGTCTAGTAGTGCTGTGTTGTTATGGGGTCTAGTAGAGCTGTGTTGTGATGGAGTCTAGTAGAGATGTGTTGTGATGGGGTCTAGTAGAGCTGTGTTGTGATGGGGTCTAGTAGAGCTGTGTTGTGACGGGGTCTAGTAGAGCTGTGTTGTCTAGCAGTGCTGTTCCTGGTCTCTCTCTCTCTCTCTCTCTCTCTCTCTCTCTCTCTCTCTCTCTCTCTCTCTCTCTCTCTCTCTCTCTCTATATATATATATATATATACCTATTAGAATATCTGAGTCTGCTGAGACTCTCCAGGTGAGATACTTGTCTTCGGCTCCATCGACAGCGTTTGTGCCTGACTGACTCTGAGCCTGACTTTGGACAAGGGCACCAATAGACAGACCGTTGTCACATGAAATCTCCAGGGGTTTACACATCGCATCACCATAATGGTAATAGACAGAGAGGCTGTGAGTGATCTGAACGGAGGGACCAGGTGGACAATGGTTCCTTCCTCTATTATTTGCGTGTCTAGAACCAATCACAATCCGCACACACGTACACACACACACACACACACACACACACACACACACACACACACACACACACACACACACACACACACACACACACACACACACACACACACACACACACACACACACACACACACACACACACACAAGAGAGCGTGAGTCTGTAACCGGTCACAATCCAATGTGTTTGGTTTGGTCACACAGATGGTATTGTGATGCAGGAAATCCAACAGATTTTGACAAAGGCTCTTGAGTTCTAAAATGAAATATTTGATAAGTTCAGTTTGGCTCTGTCACATGTGGCACCCTATTAACATAAAAGGCTGCACGTATAAATCGAACACAGAGCCCTGCAGCTGTCCAGGAGGCTGTATGAACAGGTACAACACAGAGCCCTGCAGCTGTCCAGGAGGCTGTATGAACAGGTACAACACAGAGCCCTGCAGCTGTCCAGGAGGCTGTATGAACAGGTACAACACAGAGCCCTGTAGCTGTCCAGGAGGCTGTATGAACAGGTACAACACAGAGCCCTGCAGCTGTCCAGGAGGCTGTATGAACAGGTACAACACAGAGCCCTGCAGCTGTCCAGGAGGCTGTATGAACAGGTACAACACAGAGCCCTGTAGCTGTCCAGGAGGCTGTATGAACAGGTACAACACAGAGCCCTGTAGCTGTCCAGGAGGCTGTATGAACAGGTACAACACAGAGCCCTGCAGCTGTCCAGGAGGCTGTATGAACAGGTACAACACAGAGCCCTGCAGCTGTCCAGGAGGCTGTATGAACAGATACAACACAGAGCCCTGTAGCTGTCCATGAGGCTGTATGAACAGGTACAACACAGAGCCCTGCAGCTGTCCAGGAGGCTGTATGAACAGGTACAACACAGAGCCCTACAGCTGTCCAGGAGGCTGTATGAACAGGTACAACACAGAGCCCTGCAGCTGTCCAGGAGGCTGTATGAACAGGTACAACACAGAGCCCTGTAGCTGTCCAGGAGGCTGTATGAACAGGTACAACACAGAGCCCTGTAGCTGTCCAGGAGGCTGTATGAACAGGTACAACACAGAGCCCTGCAGCTGTCCAGGAGGCTGTATGAACAGATACAACACAGAGCCCTGCAGCTGTCCAGGAGGCTGTATGAACAGGTACAACACAGAGCCCTGCAGCTGTCCAGGAGGCTGTATGAACAGATACAACACAGAGCCCTGCAGCTGTCCAGGAGGCTGTATGAACAGGTACAACACAGAGCCCTGTAGCTGTCCAGGAGGCTGT
Organism: Salvelinus alpinus; assembly: GCF_045679555.1. Taxonomy (NCBI): domain Eukaryota; kingdom Metazoa; phylum Chordata; class Actinopteri; order Salmoniformes; family Salmonidae; genus Salvelinus; species Salvelinus alpinus. Next base: position 43,306,883 of record NC_092107.1, read on the forward strand.
ATGAACAGGTACAACACAGAGCCCTGCAGCTGTCCAGGAGGCTGTATGAACAGGTACAACACAGAGCCCTGCAGCTGTCCAGGAGGCTGTATGAACAGGTACAACACAGAGCCCTGCAGCTGTCCAGGAGGCTGTATGAACAGGTACAACACAGAGCCCTGCAGCTGTCCAGGAGGCTGTATGAACAGGTACAACACAGAGCCCTGCAGCTGTCCAGGAGGCTGTATGAACAGGTACAACACAGAGCCCTGCAGCTGTCCAGGAGGCTGTATGGACAGGTACAACACAGAGCCCTGCAGCTGTCCAGGAGGCTGTATGAACAGGTACAACACAGAGCCCTGCAGCTGTCCAGGAGGCTGTATGAACAGGTACAACACAGATTCCTGCAGCTGTCCAGGAGGCTGTATGAACAGGTACAACACAGAGCCCTGCAGCTGTCCAGGAGGCTGTATGAACAGGTACAACACAGAGCCCTGCAGCTGTCCAGGAGGCTGTATGGACAGGTACAACACAGAGCCCTGCAGCTGTACAGGAGGCTGTATGAACAGGTACAACACAGAGCCCTGCAGCTGTCCAGGAGGCTGTATGAACAGGTACAACACAGAGCCCTGTAGCTGTCCAGGAGGCTGTATGAACAGGTACAACACAGAGCCCTGCAGCTGTCCAGGAGGCTGTATGAACAGGTACAACACAGAGCCCTGCAGCTGTCCAGGAGGCTGTATGAACAGGTACAACACAGAGCCCTGCAGCTGTCCAGGAGGCTGTATGAACAGGTACAACACAGAGCCCTGCAGCTGTCCAGGAGGCTGTATGAACAGGTACAACACAGAGCCCTGCAGCTGTCCAGGAGGCTGTATGAACAGGTACAACACAGAGCCCTGCAGCTGTCCAGGAGGCTGTATGAACAGGTACAACACAGAGCCCTGTAGCTGTCCAGGAGGCTGTATGAACAGGTACAACACAGAGCCCTGCAGCTGTCCAGGAGGCTGTATGAACAGGTACAACACAGAGCCCTGCAGCTGTCCAGGAGGCTGTATGAACAGGTACAACACAGAGCCTTGCAGCTGTCCAGGAGGCTGTATGAACAGGACACAGAGCCCTGCAGCTGTCCAGGAGGCTGTATGAACAGGTACAACACAGAGCCCTGCAGCTGTCCAGGAGGCTGTATGAACAGGTACAACACAGAGCCCTGCAGCTGTCCAGGAGGCTGTATGAACAGGTACAACACAGAGCCCTGCAGCTGTCCAGGAGGCTGTATGAACAGGTACAACACAGAGCCCTGCAGCTGTCCAGGAGGCTGTATGAACAGGTACAACACAGAGCCCTGCAGCTGTCCAGGAGGCTGTATGAACAGGTACAACAGAGAGCCCTGTAGCTGTCCAGGAGGCTGTATGAACAGGTACAACACAGAGCCCTGCAGCTGTCCAGGAGGCTGTATGAACAGGTACAACACAGAGCCCTGCAGCTGTCCAGGAGGCTGTATGAACAGGTACAACACAGAGCCCTGCAGCTGTCCAGGAGGCTGTATGAACAGGTACAACACAGAGCCCTGCAGCTGTCCAGGAGGCTGTATGAACAGGTACAACACAGAGCCCTGCAGCTGTCCAGGAGGCTGTATGAACAGGTACAACACAGAGCCCTGCAGCTGTCCAGGAGGCTGTATGAACAGGTACAACACAGAGCCTCTGCAGCTGTCCAGGAGGCTGTATGAACAGGTACAACACAGAGCCCTGCAGCTGTCCAGGAGGCTGTATGAACAGGTACAACACAGAGCCCTGCAGCTGTCCAGGAGGCTGTATGAACAGGTACAACACAGAGCCCTGCAGCTGTCCAGGAGGCTGTATGAACAGGTACAACACAGAGCCCTGCAGCTGTCCAGGAGGCTGTATGAACAGGTACAACACAGAGCCCTGCAGCTGTCCAGGAGGCTGTATGAACAGGTACAACACAGAGCCCTGCAGCTGTCCAGGAGGCTGTATGAACAGGTACAACACAGAGCCCTGCAGCTGTCCAGGAGGCTGTATGGACAGGTACAACACAGAGCCCTGCAGCTGTCCAGGAGGCTGTATGAACAGCTACAACACAGAGCCCTGCAGCTGTCCAGGAGGCTGTATGAACAGGTACAACACAGAGCCCTGCAGCTGTCCAGGAGGCTGTATGAACAGGTACAACACAGAGCCCTGTAGCTGTCCAGGAGGCTGTATGAACAGGTACAACACAGAGCCCTGCAGCTGTCCAGGAGGCTGTATGAACAGGTACAACACAGAGCCCTGCAGCTGTCCAGGAGGCTGTATGAACAGGTACAACACAGAGCCCTGCAGCTGTCCAGGAGGCTGTATGAACAGGTACAACACAGAGCCCTGTAGCTGTCCAGGAGGCTGTATGAACAGGTACAACACAGAGCCCTGCAGCTGTCCAGGAGGCTGTATGAACAGGTACAACACAGAGCCCTGCAGCTGTCCAGGAGGCTGTATGAACAGGTACAACACAGAGCCCTGCAGCTGTCCAGGAGGCTGTATGAACAGATACAACACAGAGCCCTGTAGCTGTCCATGAGGCTGTATGAACAGGTACAACACAGAGCCCTGCAGCTGTCCAGGAGGCTGTATGTACAGGTACAACACAGAGCCCTGCAGCTGTCCAGGAGGCTGTATGAACAGGTACAACACAGAGCCCTGTAGCTGTCCAGGAGGCTGTATGAACAGGTACAACACAGAGCCCTGCAGCTGTCCAGGAGGCTGTATGAACAGGTACAACACAGAGCCCTGCAGCTGTCCAGGAGGCTGTATGAACAGGTACAACACAGAGCCCTGCAGCTGTCCAGGAGGCTGTATGAACAGGTACAACACAGAGCCCTGCAGCTGTCCAGGAGGCTGTATGAACAGGTACAACACAGAGCCCTGCAGCTGTCCAGGAGGCTGTATGAACAGGTACAACACAGAGCCCTGCAGCTGTCCAGGAGGCTGTATGAACAGGTACAACACAGAGCCCTGCAGCTGTCCAGGAGGCTGTATGAACAGGTACAACACAGAGCCCTGCAGCTGTCCAGGAGGCTGTATGAACAGGTACAACACAGAGCCCTGCAGCTGTCCAGGAGGCTGTATGAACAGGTACAACACAGAGCCCTGCAGCTGTCCAGGAGGCTGTATGAACAGGTACAACACAGAGCCCTGCAGCTGTACAGGAGGCTGTATGAACAGGTACAACACAGAGCCCTGCAGCTGTCCAGGAGGCTGTATGAACAGGTACAACACAGAGCCCTGCAGCTGTCCAGGAGGCTGTATGAACAGGTACAACACAGAGCCCTGCAGCTGTCCAGGAGGCTGTATGAACAGGTACAACAGAGAGCCCTGTAGCTGTCCAGGAGGCTGTATGAACAGGTACAACACAGAGCCCTGCAGCTGTCCAGGAGGCTGTATGAACAGCTACAACACAGAGCCCTGCAGCTGTCCAGGAGGCTGTATGAACAGGTACAACAAAGAGCCCTGCAGCTGTCCAGGAGGCTGTATGAACAGGTACAACACAGAGCCCTGTAGCTGTCCAGGAGGCTGTATGAACAGGTACAACACAGAGCCCTGCAGCTGTCCAGGAGGCTGTATGAACAGGTACAACACAGAGCCCTGCAGCTGTCCAGGAGGCTGTATGAACAGGTACAACACAGAGCCCTGCAGCTGTCCAGGAGGCTGTATGAACAGGTACAACACAGAGCCCTGCAGCTGTCCAGGAGGCTGTATGAACAGGTACAACACAGAGCCCTGCAGCTGTCCAGGAGGCTGTATGAACAGGTACAACACAGAGCCCTGTAGCTGTCCAGGAGGCTGTATGAACAGGTACAACACAGAGCCCTGCAGCTGTCCAGGAGGCTGTATGAACAGGTACAACACAGAGCCCTGTAGCTGTCCAGGAGGCTGTATGAACAGGTACAACACAGAGCCCTGCAGCTGTCCAGGAGGCTGTATGAACAGGTACAACACAGAGCCCTGCAGCTGTCCAGGAGGCTGTATGAACAGGTACAACACAGAGCCCTGCAGCTGTCCAGGAGGCTGTATGAACAGGTACAACACAGAGCCCTGTAGCTGTCCAGGAGGCTGTATGAACAGATACAATACAGAGCCCTGTAGCTGTCCATGAGGCTGTATGAACAGGTACAACACAGAGCCCTGCAGCTGTCCAGGAGGCTGTATGTACAGGTACAACACAGAGCCCTGCAGCTGTCCAGGAGGCTGTATGAACAGGTACAACACAGAGCCCTGTAGCTGTCCAGGAGGCTGTATGAACAGGTACAACACAGAGCCCTGCAGCTGTCCAGGAGGCTGTATGAACAGGTACAACACAGAGCCCTGCAGCTGTCCAGGAGGCTGTATGAACAGGTACAACACAGAGCCCTGCAGCTGTCCAGGAGGCTGTATGAACAGGTACAACACAGAGCCCTGCAGCTGTCCAGGAGGCTGTATGAACAGGTACAACACAGAGCCCTGCAGCTGTCCAGGAGGCTGTATGAACAGGTACAACACAGAGCCCTGCAGCTGTCCAGGAGGCTGTATGAACAGGTACAACACAGAGCCCTGCAGCTGTCCAGGAGGCTGTATGAACAGGTACAACACAGAGCCCTGCAGCTGTCCAGGAGGCTGTATGGACAGGTACAACACAGAGCCCTGCAGCTGTCCAGGAGGCTGTATGAACAGGTACAACACAGAGCCCTGTAGCTGTCCAGGAGGCTGTATGAACAGGTACAACACAGAGCCCTGCAGCTGTCCAGGAGGCTGTATGAACAGGTACAACACAGAGCCCTGCAGCTGTCCAGGAGGCTGTATGGACAGGTACAACACAGAGCCCTGCAGCTGTCCAGGAGGCTGTATGAACAGGTACAACACAGAGCCCTGCAGCTGTCCAGGAGGCTGTATGAACAGGTACAACACAGAGCCCTGCAGCTGTCCAGGAGGCTGTATGAACAGGTACAACACAGAGCCCTGCAGCTGTCCAGGAGGCTGTATGAACAGGTACAACACAGAGCCCTGCAGCTGTCCAGGAGGCTGTATGAACAGGTACAACACAGAGCCCTGCAGCTGTCCAGGAGGCTGTATGAACAGGTACAACACAGAGCCCTGCAGCTGTCCAGGAGGCTGTATGAACAGGTACAACACAGAGCCCTGCAGCTGTCCAGGAGGCTGTATGAACAGGTACAACACAGAGCCCTGCAGCTGTCCAGGAGGCTGTATGTAGAGGTCATGTATTGGTCATGTAGAGGTCATGTAGAGGTCATGAAGAGGTCATGTAGAGGTCATGAAGAGGTCATGTAGAGGTCATGTAGAGGTCATGAAGAGGTCATGTAGAGGTCATGTAGAGGTCATAAGGAGGACGGGCTCATTGTAATGGCTGTAGTGGAATCAGTGGAATGGTATCAAATCTAGACAATATTATGAGCCGTCGTCTAATTAACAGCCTCCACCGCAAACCAGTGACTGTCCTTACAGTACAATGTACAGACACATGCACAGGAAGAGGTTTACCTGCCCTTCCCCCTCTCTCACCGCCCCTCCCGCTTGCCAAGTGCCTCTGTGGGTGGTGGAAGAGGTCTACCTGCCCCTCCCCCTCTCTCACCGCCCCTCCCACTTGCCAAGTGCCTCTGTGGGTGGTGGAAGAGGTCTACCTGCCCCTCCCCCTCTCTCACCGCCCCTCCCGCTTGCCAAGTGCCTCTGTGGGTGGTGGTATAATGCATTTATTTTTGTATTACGTTTTTGTCGATGTTGTTCTGAACTCACTGCCCCCAAGTCGTTGTGAAGTTGTCAAGGTCGCTACCTTTACCCCGTCGTCCGTTGGTCTGCCCTGAACAGAACTCACACGCTCCCGGTTGTGTCTGTCACCCAGTCTGCCCTGAACAGAACTCACACGCTCCCGGTTGTGTCTGTCACCCAGTCTGCCCTGAACAGAACTCACATACTCCCAGTTGTGTCTGTCACCCAGTCTGCCCTGAACAGAACTCACATACTCCCGGTTGTGTCTGTCACCCAGTCTGCCCTGAACAGAACTCACACGCTCCTGGTTGTGTCTTTTACCCAGTCTGCCCTGAATATAACTCACATACTCCCGGTTGTGTCTGTCACCCAGTCTGCCCTGAATATAACTCACATGATCGCGGTTGTGTCTGTTACCCAGTCTGCCCTGAATATAACTCACATACTCCTGGTTGTGTCTGTTACCCAGTCTGCCCTGAACAGAACTCACACGCTCCTGGTTGTGTCTGTTACCCAGTCTGCCCTGAACAGAGCTCACATACTCCTGGTTGTGTCTGTTACCCAGTCTGCCCTGAATAGAGGTTGCACCTGCCTGGTATCCAAACAAGCACGACTTGAAATGTGATCACCGATCCAGTGTGTGTAGAAAGCTTCCTATTTTAAATATCAACAGCCACATCAGCATAACTATTATAAACACCTGCATTACATCATCAGCAATATTCGGTCTGATTGGCTGCAGCTCTTCATCATGTATCCCCTTATAGAATCAGAGCTGTGGGGAGGGTGCAGGAGGTCCTGCAGCTCTGCATCATGTATCTCCTTATAGAATCAGAGCTGTGGGACGGGTGCAGGAGGTCTTGCAGCTCTTCATCATGTATCCCCTTATAGAATCAGAGCTGTGGGACGGGTGCAGGAGGTCCTGCACTTCATCATGTATCCCCTTATAGAATCAGAGCTGTGGGACGGGTGCAGGAGGTCCTGCACTTCATCATGTATCCCCTTATAGAATCAGAGCTGTGGGACGGGTGCAGGAGGTCCTGCAGCTCTGCATCATGTATCTCCTTATAGAATCAGAGCTGTGGGACGGGTGCAGGAGGTCCTGCACTTCATCATGTATCCCCTTATAGAATCAGAGCTGTGGGGAGGGTGCAGGAGGTCCTGCACTTCATCATGTATCTCCTTATAGAATCAGAGCTGTGGGACGGGTGCAGGAGGTCCTGCACTTCATCATGTATCTCCTTATAGAATCAGAGCTGTGGGACGGGTGCAGGAGGTCCTCCAGCTCTTCATCATGTATCTCCTTATAGAATCAGAGCTGTGGGACGGGTGCAGGAGGTCCTGCAGAACCCCTGATGAATTGAAATCAATTTGCCAAAGTTCTAGAACTACTGCTGTCTACTCAGAAATACATTTATTAATTCAGAATAGCCTACTACACAATGAGTTGGCCTAAAGTTTAGCAACAGAGGATCAATAGCTTCTTTAAAACAAATATCCTAGCTGTGGATTGTGTGTACAACCAATAACAAGGCATAGCCTACAGTCGGGAACGTGCAGCAAATCTGTTAGTGAGCAGCATGCAGACAAAACAGACCTTCGCAATATTTCAAATACAATCACAGGAAAACACAGGTAGTAAAGCAAATGTGTCCTGCTGAAAAGAGAAGACTCTACTAATCTGTTTGCTGTAGGCTAACAAGATATTTGATCCACTTCCAAATAAGCTTATCGAGCTAACATTGTTTTACCAAGTAATTTTTGCAGGAGTGCATAGGCCATGGCTGGTGAGTGAGCACGGCCATGGCTGGTGAGTGAGCACGGCCATGGCTGGTGAGCGAACACGGCCATGGCTGGTGAGAGAGCACGGCCATGGCTGGTGAGTGAGCACGGCCATGGCTGGTGAGAGAGAACGGCCATGGCTGGTGAGTGAGCACGGCCATGGCTGGTGAGAGAGAACGGCCATGGCTGGTGAGAGAGCACGGCCATGGCTGGTGAGAGAGCACGGCCATGGCTGGTGAGTGAGCACGGCCATGGCTGGTGAGAGAGCACGGCCATGGCTGGTGAGTGAGCACGGCCATGGCTGGTGAGCGAGCACGGCCATGGCTGGTGAGAGAGCACGGCCATGGCTGGTGAGAGAGCACGGCCATGGCTGGTGAGAGAGCACTTTATTATAAAGCTCTGGTATCTCAGAGCTCCTCAGGTCACCCTCCTCTCATGTTCCTGTATCTCAGAGCTCCTCAGGTCACCCTACTCTCATGTCCCTGTATCTCAGAGCTCCTCAGGTCACCCTCCTCTCATGTCCCTGTATCTCAGAGCTCCCCAGGTCACCCTACTCTCATGTCCCTGTATCTCAGAGCTCCCCAGGTCACCCTCCTCTCTTGTTCCTGTATCTCAGAGCTCCTCAGGTCACCCTACTCTCATGCTCCTGTATCTCAGAGCTCCCCAGGTCACCCTACTCTCATGTCCCTGTATCTCAGAGCTCCTCAGGTCACCCTCCTCTCATGTTCCTGTATCTCAGAGCTCCTCAGGTCACCCTCCTCTCATGTCCCTGTATCTCAGAGCTCCTCAGGTCACCCTCCTCTCATGTTCCTGTATCTCAGAGCTCCTCAGGTCACCCTACTCTCATGCTCCTGTATCTCAGAGCTCCCCAGGTCACCCTACTCTCATGTCCCTGTATCTCAGAGCTCCCCAGGTCACCCTACTCTCATGTTCCTGTATCTCAGAGCTCCTCAGGTCACCCTACTCTCATGTCCCTGTATCTCAGAGCTCCTCAGGTCACCCTCCTCTCATGTTCCTGTATCTCAGAGCTCCCCAGGTCACCCTCCTCTCATGTCCCTGTATCTCAGAGCTCCTCAGGTCACCCTCCTCTCATGTCCCTGTATCTCAGAGCTCCCCAGGTCACCCTCCTCTCATGTCCCTGTATCTCAGAGCTCCTCAGGTCACCCTACTCTCATGCTCCTGTATCTCAGAGCCCCCCAGGTCACCCTCCTCTCATGTCCCTGTATCTCAGAGCTCCTCAGGTCACCCTCCTCTCATGTCCCTGTATCTCAGAGCTCCTCAGGTCACCCTCCTCTCATGCTCCTGTATCTCAGAGCTCCCCAGGTCACCCTACTCTCATGCTCCTGTATCTCAGAGCTCCCCAGGTCACCCTCCTCTCATGTCCCTGTATCTCAGAGCTCCTCAGGTCACCCTACTCTCATGCTCCTGTATCTCAGAACTCCCCAGGTCACCCTCCTCTCATGTCCCTGTATCTCAGAGCTCCTCAGGTCACCCTCCTCTCATGTCCCTGTATCTCAGAGCTCCTCAGGTCACCCTCCTCTCATGCTCCTGTATCTCAGAGCTCCCCAGGTCACCCTACTCTCATGCTCCTGTATCTCAGAGCTCCTCAGGTCACCCTCCTCTCATGCTCCTGTATCTCAGAGCTCCCCAGGTCACCCTACTCTCATGTCCCTGTATCTCAGAGCTCCTCAGGTCACCCTACTCTCATGCTCCTGTATCTCAGAGCTCCCCAGGTCACCCTCCTCTCATGTTCCTGTATCTCAGAGCTCCTCAGGTCACCCTCCTCTCATGTTCCTGTATCTCAGAGCTCCTCAGGTCACCCTCCTCTCATGTCCCTGTATCTCAGAGCTCCTCAGGTCACCCTCCTCTCATGCTCCTGTATCTCAGAGCTCCCCAGGTCACCCTACTCTCATGCTCCTGTATCTCAGAGCTCCCCAGGTCACCCTACTCTCATGCTCCTGTATCTCAGAGCTCCTCAGGTCACCCTACTCTCATGCTCCTGTATCTCAGAGCTCCCCAGGTCACCCTCCTCTCATGTCCCTGTATCTCAGAGCTCCTCAGGTCACCCTCCTCTCATGTCCCTGTATCTCAGAGCTCCTCAGGTCACCCTCCTCTCATGCTCCTGTATCTCAGAGCTCCCCAGGTCACCCTACTCTCATGCTCCTGTATCTCAGAGCTCCCCAGGTCACCCTACTCTCATGCTCCTGTATCTCAGAGCTCCCCAGGTCACCCTACTCTCATGCTCCTGTATCTCAGAGCTCCCCAGGTCACCCTACTCTCATGCTCCTGTATCTCAGAGCTCCCCAGGTCACCCTCCTCTCATGTTCCTGTATCTCAGAGCTCCCCAGGTCACCCTCCTCTCATGCTCCTGTATCTCAGAGCTCCTCAGGTCACCCTCATCTCATGCTCCTGTATCTCAGAGCTCCCCAGGTTACCCTCCTCTCATGCTCCTGTATCTCAGAGCTCCCCAGGTTACCCTCCTCTCATGCTCCTGTATCTCAGAGCTCCCCAGGTTACCCTCCTCTCATGCTCCTGTATCTCAGAGCTCCCCAGGTTACCCTCCTCTCATGCTCCTGTATCTCAGAGCTCCCCAGGTTACCCTCCTCTCATGCTCCTGTATCTCAGAGCTCCCCAGGTCACCCTCCTCTCATGTCCCTGTATCTCAGAGCTCCTCAGGTCACCCTCCTCTCATGTCCCTGTATCTCAGAGCTCCTCAGGTCACCCTCCTCTCATGCTCCTGTATCTCAGAGCTCCCCAGGTCACCCTACTCTCATGCTCCTGTATCTCAGAGCTCCCCAGGTCACCCTACTCTCATGCTCCTGTATCTCAGAGCTCCCCAGGTCACCCTACTCTCATGCTCCTGTATCTCAGAGCTCCCCAGGTCACCCTCCTCTCATGCTCCTGTATCTCAGAGCTCCCCAGGTCACCCTCCTCTCATGTTCCTGTATCTCAGAGCTCCCCAGGTCACCCTCCTCTCATGCTCCTGTATCTCAGAGCTCCTCAGGTCACCCTCCTCTCATGCTCCTGTATCTCAGAGCTCCCCAGGTTACCCTCCTCTCATGCTCCTGTATCTCAGAGCTCCCCAGGTTACCCTCCTCTCATGCTCCTGTATCTCAGAGCTCCCCAGGTCACCCTCCTCTCATGCTCCTGTATCTCAGAGCTCCCCAGGTCACCCTCCTCTCATGTTCCTGTATCTCAGAGCTCCCCAGGTCACCCTCCTCTCATGCTCCTGTATCTCAGAGCTCCTCAGGTCACCCTCCTCTCATGCTCCTGTATCTCAGAGCTCCCCAGGTTACCCTCCTCTCATGCTCCTGTATCTCAGAGCTCCCCAGGTTACCCTCCTCTCATGCTCCTGTATCTCAGAGCTCCCCAGGTTACCCTCCTCTCATGCTCCTGTATCTCAGAGCTCCCCAGGTTACCCTCCTCTCATGCTCCTGTATCTCAGAGCTCCCCAGGTTACCCTCCTCTCATGCTCCTGTATCTCAGAGCTCCCCAGGTTACCCTACTCTCATGCTCCTGTATCTCAGAGCTCCCCAGGTCACCCTACTCTCATGCTCCTGTATCTCAGAGCTCCTCAGGTCACCCTACTCTCATGCTCCTGTATCTCAGAGCTCCCCAGGTTACCCTCCTCTCATGCTCCTGTATCTCAGAGCTCCCCAGGTCACCCTACTCTCATGCTCCTGTATCTCAGAGCTCCTCAGGTCACCCTACTCTCATGCTCCTGTATCTCAGAGCTCCCCAGGTTACCCTCCTCTCATGCTCCTGTATCTCAGAGCTCCCCAGGTCACCCTACTCTCATGCTCCTGTATCTCAGAGCTCCTCAGGTCACCCTACTCTCATGCTCCTGTATCTCAGAGCTCCCCAGGTTACCCTCCTCTCATGCTCCTGTATCTCAGAGCTCCCCAGGTCACCCTACTCTCATGCTCCTGTATCTCAGAGCTCCCCAGGTTACCCTCCTCTCATGTCCCTGTATCTCAGAGCTCCTCAGGTCACCCTCCTCTCATGCTCCTGTATCTCAGAGCTCCCCAGGTCACCCTCCTCTCTTGTTCCTGTATCTCAGAGCTCCCCAGGTCTCCCTCCTCTCATGTTCCTGTATCTCAGAGCTCCTCAGGTCACCCTCCTCTCATGCTCCTGTATCTCAGAGCTCCCCAGGTCACCCTCCTCTCTTGTTCCTGTATCTCAGAGCTCCCCAGGTCACCCTACTCTCATGCTCCTGTATCTCAGAGCTCCCCAGGTTACCCTCCTCTCATGCTCCTGTATCTCAGAGCTCCCCAGGTCACCCTACTCTCATGCTCCTGTATCTCAGAGCTCCTCAGGTCACCCTACTCTCATGCTCCTGTATCTCAGAGCTCCCCAGGTTACCCTCCTCTCATGCTCCTGTATCTCAGAGCTCCCCAGGTCACCCTACTCTCATGCTCCTGTATCTCAGAGCTCCTCAGGTCACCCTACTCTCATGCTCCTGTATCTCAGAGCTCCCCAGGTTACCCTCCTCTCATGCTCCTGTATCTCAGAGCTCCCCAGGTCACCCTCCTCTCATGCTCCTGTATCTCAGAGCTCCCCAGGTCACCCTACTCTCATGCTCCTGTATCTCAGAGCTCCTCAGGTCACCCTACTCTCATGCTCCTGTATCTCAGAGCTCCCCAGGTTACCCTCCTCTCATGCTCCTGTATCTCAGAGCTCCCCAGGTCACCCTCCTCTCATGCTCCTGTATCTCAGAGCTCCCCAGGTCACCCTACTCTCATGCTCCTGTATCTCAGAGCTCCTCAGGTCACCCTACTCTCATGCTCCTGTATCTCAGAGCTCCCCAGGTTACCCTCCTCTCATGCTCCTGTATCTCAGAGCTCCCCAGGTCACCCTCCTCTCATGCTCCTGTATCTCAGAGCTCCCCAGGTCACCCTACTCTCATGCTCCTGTATCTCAGAGCTCCTCAGGTCACCCTACTCTCATGCTCCTGTATCTCAGAGCTCCCCAGGTTACCCTCCTCTCATGCTCCTGTATCTCAGAGCTCCCCAGGTCACCCTCCTCTCATGCTCCTGTATCTCAGAGCTCCCCAGGTCACCCTACTCTCATGCTCACTGTTTGTTCCGGCACCTCACGATTTACAAATGATGAACTGAACACAGGATGTCTATGCTTTAGCTAACCACCATAGGCTGCTAAAATATCCACACTAACCTCCAGGTATATATTATTAGTTAAAAGATGATGAATATTAGGCTATATGATGAAGTTATTATTCAAGAGCATAGAAGAGACATGACAATCAGTAAAACAAATGATCAGGCTAGCTAACTAGCAGATTTACATAAATCATTAACATCAATGATCAGATGATAGCCTATACCATCTTGTTGTCAATCATGTCTTTTGGAGGCACTGTAAGTAACTTACAAATGATGATGAGTGAGTGTGTTGTTGCAGAATTAAATAGGTACTGTATATGCTAATTAAGGGAAGTTTTCATTTTGATCACCTGGCCCCTAAAAGGTCTGTGAGCACCTGGCCCCTGGAAGGTATGTGAGCACCTGGCCCCTGGAAGGTATGTGAGCAGCTAGCCCCTAAAAGGTCTGTGAGCACCTGCCCCCTGGAAGGTCTGTGAGCCCCTGGCCCCTGGAAGGTCTGTGAGCACCTGGCCCCTGGAAGGTCTGTGAGCACCTGGTGCCTGGAAGGTCTGTGAACACCTGGCCCCTGGAAGGTCTGTGAGCACCTGGTGCCTGGAAGGTCTGTGAACACCTGGCCCCTGGAAGGTCTGTGAGCACCTGGCCCCTGGAAGGTCTGTGAGCACCTGGTGCCTGGAAGGTCTGTGATCCCCTGGCCCCTGGAAGGTCTGTGAGCCCCTGGCCCCTGGAAGGTCTGTAAACGCCACTGACACTTTATCTAAGTCTTCATGCTGGTACGCACAGTCGAGGTGAAAGATTTCCATCAGCCCCAGTCACCTGCCCTCTTCCTGCCTCTCTGATAGGGTGGCAGTGTCCAGGCTGTCCCAGTCACCTGTCCTCCTCCTGCCTCTCTGACAGGGTGGCAGTGTCCAGGCTGTCCCAGTCACCTGCCCTCCTCCTGCCTCTCTGATAGGGTGGCAGCGTTCAGGCTGTCCCAGTCACCTGCCCTCCTCCTGCCTCTCTGACAGGGTGGCAGTGTCCAGGCTGTCCCAGTCACCTGCCCTCCCCCTGCCTCTCTGACAGGGTGGCAGTGTCCAGGCTGTCCCAGTCACCTGTCCTCCTTCTGCTTCTCTGACAGGGTGGCAGTGTCCAGGCTGTCCCAGTCACCTGCCCTCCCCCTGCCTCTCTGACAGGGTGGCAGTGTCCAGGCTGTCCCAGTCACCTGCCCTCCTCCTGCCTCTCTGACAGGGTGGCAGTGTCCAGGCTGTCCCAGTCACCTGCCCTCCTCCTGCCTCTCTGACAGGGTGGCAGTGTCCAGGCTGTCCCAGTCACCTGCCCTCCCCCTGCCTCTCTGACAGGGTGGCAGTGTCCAGGCTGTCCCAGTCACCTGTCCTCCTTCTGCCTCTCTGACAGGGTGGCAGTGTTCAGGCTGTCCCAGTCACCTGCCCTCCTCCTGCCTCTCTGACAGGGTGGCAGTGTTCAGGCTGTCCCAGTCACCTGTCCTCCTCCTGCCTCTCTGACAGGGTGGCAGTGTCCAGGCTGTCCCAGTCACCTGCCCTCCTCCTGCCTCTCTGACAGTGTAATAAGGTAAAGGGGGGCAGGTTAGGAAAATAAACATGTCCACCCAGAAGCAGTGTGAGATTGACGTATCATTTCAGGAGCATTAAGCGAGACGTATTCAATTTCCTGGTAGAGCATGTCCCTATCATCTGTCACTTCCTGCTATTTACTCTTGTCCAACGCCGTCGCAGTGCCACGACCCGGGTCTGGCTGGCTGTCTGAACGACGGGCGGACACCATACACAGATTTCCCATCACAGCAGATTTGGTGGCATCTGTCTCCTCTCTCCCTTCCTCCATCCTCCCTCCCTCTTCCGTCCCTCCATCCTCCCAATCACCCTCCCTCCCCAGAATGTTCTCCAGGTGTTTGTGTGCGTGTCAAGTCAACCCTACACCTCCCAATAATGGACCTGACTCCTATCAAGGTCCATTTCATTGAACAGCCGGACTCATTGCCAGATCCAGTTATGTGGACAGCCGTCAGCCAGCGAGACACGTTGTAATAGTGACTCTAAATGGTCCTGCATGAGGAAACACACCTGGGAAGTTCCAAGAAATTACTGCCTTTTGTGTCCCTTTAATACTCTAAGTAGAACTTGTGCACCAATATTGAAATTTAATGGCCTGTTATCTAAAATGAATTCCCTTTAATATGTACAGTATGGAGGATTTAATAAATCTGATATATATATTATATACAGTGCCTTTGGAAAGTATTCTGACCACTTGACTTTTTCCCCATTTTGTTACGTTACAGTCTTATTCTAAAATGGATTAAATCAAGAAAATTCCTCAACAATCTGCAAACACTACCCCATAATGACAAAGAAAAAACATGTTTTTAGTAATTTTTTGTACATTTATGAATAATTGAAAACTGAAAAATGACATTTACATAAGTATTCAGACCCTTTGCTATGAGACTCGAAATTGAGCCCAGGTGCATCCTGTTTCCATTGATCATCCTTGAGATGTTTCTACAACTTGATTGGAGTCAACCTGTGGTAGATTAAATTGATTGGACATGATTTGGGAAGGCACACACCTGTTTACAGTGGCAAGAAAAAATATGTGAACCCTTTGGAAATACCTGGATTTATGCATAAATTTGACATAACATTTGATCTGATTTTCACAACAACAGACAAACACAGTGTGCTTAAACTAATAACACACACATTATTGTATTTTTCTTGTCTATATTGAATACATAATTTAAACATTCACAGAGTAGGTTGGGAAATGTATGTGAACCCCTTGGCTAATGACTTCTCCAAAAGCAAATTGGAATCAGGAGTCAGCTAACCTGGAGTGCAATCAATGAGACGAGATTGGAGAGGTTGGTTAGAGCTGCCCCGCCCTATAAAAAACACTAGCAAAATTTTTGTTAGATATTCACAAGAAGCTTTGCCTGATGTGAACCATGCCTCGAACAAAAGAGATCTCAGAAGACCTAAGATTAAGAATTGTTGTTTTGCATAAAGCTGGAAAGGATTACAAAAGGATTACAAAAGTCAGTCTAATGTTCATCAGTCCACGGTAAGACAAATTGTCTATAAATGGAGAAATTTCAGCACTATTGCTACTCTCCCTAGGTGTGGCCGTCCTGCAAAGATGACTGCAAGAGCACAGCGCAGAACGCTCAATGAGGTTAAGAAGAATCCTAGAAAATACTGAACAAGAATGGTGTTCATTGGAGGACACCACGGAAGAAGCCACTGCTGTCCAAAAAAAACATTGCTGCACTGTCTGAAGTTTGCAAAAGAGCAGCTGGATGTTCCACAGCGCTTCTGGCAAAATATTCTGTGGACAGATGAAACTAAAGTGGAGTTGTTTGGAAGGAACACACAACACTATGTGAGGAGAAAAAAGGCACAGCACACCAACATCAAAACCTCATCCCAACTGCAAAGTATGGTGGAGGGAGCATCATGGTTTGGGGCTGCTTTGCTGCCTTAGGGCCTGGACAGCTTAATATCATCGACGGAAAAATGAATTCCCAAGTTTATCAAGACATTTTGCAGGAGAATATAAGGCTATCTGTCCACCAATTGAAGCTTAATAGCAGTTAGGCGAGGCAACAGGACAACAACCCAAAGAAAGAAGTAAATCAACAACAGAACAGAAGAAAGTATACCTTCTGGAATGGCCCAGTCAGAGTCCTGACCTCAACCCGATTGAGATGCTGTGGCATGACCTCAAGAGAGTTGGTTCACACCAGACATCCCAAGAATATTGCTGAGCTGAAACAGTTTTGTAAAGAGGAATGGTCCTCCTGACTGTTGTGCAGGTCTGATCCGCAACTACAGACAATGTTTGGTTGAGGTTATTGCTGCCAAAGGAGAGTCGACCTGTTACTAATCCAAGGGTTCATATACTTTTCCCAACCTGCTCTGTGAATGTTTACACATTGTGGTCAATTCAGACATAAACAATTCTAATTGTTTGTGTCTTATTAGTTTAAAGAAGACTGTGTTTGTCTATTGCTGTGACTTAGATATCAGATCAAATGTTATGACACATTTTTCTGAAATCCAGGTAATTCTAAAGGGTTCACATACTTTTTCTTCCCACTTTATGTGAGGTCCCACGGTTGACAGTGCATGTGAAAGCAAAAACCAAGCCATGAGGTCGAAGGAGTTGTCCATAGAGCTCAGAGACAGGATCGTGTCGAGGCACAGATCTGGGGAAGGGTACCAAAAAATGTCTGCAGCATTGAAGTCCCCAAGAACATTCTAAATGGAAGAAGTTTGGAACCACCAAGACTCTTCCTAGAGCTGGCCGCCCGGCCAAACTGAGCAATCGGGGGAGAAGGACCTTAGTCAGGGTTGTGACCAAGAACCCGATGGTCACTATGACAGAGCTCTAGAGTTCCTCTGTGGAGATGGGAGAAACTTCCAGAAGGACAACCATCTCTGCAGCACTCCACCAGTCAGGTCATACGGAAGCCACTCCTCAGTAAAAGGCCCACTTGGAGTTTCCCGAAGGAATTTAAAGACTCTCAGACAAATCAAATCAAATCAAATTGTATTTGTCACATACACATGGTTAGCAGATGTAAATGCGAGTGTAGCGAAATGCTTGTGCTTCTAGTCCCGACAATGCATTAATATCCAACGAGTAATCTAACCTAACAATTACACAACTACTACCTTATACACACAAGTGTGAAGAAACTAATAAGAATGCTCTCGATTGTGCATCTGTAAAAGTTTGTGAGTGTTTTTGGTGACAAGCCGAATTTCTTCAGCCTCCTGAGGTTGCTGAAGGCGCTGCTGCGCCTCTTCACAACACTGTCTGTGTGGGTGGACCATTTCAGTTTGTCCGTGATGTGTACGCCAAGGAACTTAAAACTTTCTACCCTCTCCACTACTGTCCCAGCAATGTGGATAGGGGGGTCCTCCCTCTGCTGTTTCCTCAAGTCCACGATCATCTCCTTTATTTTGTTGACGTTGAGTGTGAGGTTATTTTCCTGACACCACACTCCGAGGGCCCTCACCTCCTCCCTGTAGGCCGTCTCGTCGTTGTTGGTAATCAAGCCTACCACTGTAGTGTCGTCTGCAAACTTGATGATTGAGTTGGAGGTGTGCATGGCCACACAGTCGTGGGTGGACAGGGAGTACAGGAGAGGGCTCAGAACGCACCCTTGTGGGGCCCCAGTGTTGAGGATCAGCGGGGTGGAGATGTTGTTACCTACCCTCACCACCTGGGGGCGGCCCGTCAGGAAGTCCAGGACCCAGTTGCACAGGGCGGGGTCGAGACCCAGGGTCTCGAGCTTGATGACGAGTTTGGAGGGTACTATGGTGTTAAATGCTGAGCTGTAGTCGATGAACAGCATTCTTACATAGGTATTCCTCTTGTCCAGATGGCTTATGGCAGTGTGCAGTGTGGTTGTGATTGCGTCGTCTGTGGACCTATTGGGGCAATAAGCAAATTGGAGTGGGTCTAGGGTGTCAGGTAGGGTGGAGCTGATATGGTCCTTGACTCGTCTCTCAAAGTTCATGATGACGGAAGTAAGTGCTACAAGAAACAAGATTCAATTCAACTCTTTGGTCTGAGTGCCAAGCGTCACATCTGGAGGAAACATGGCACCATCCCTACAGTGAAGCATGGTGGTGGCAGCATCATGCTGTGGAGGTGTTTTTCAGAGGCAGGGACTCTGAAAGGAGTCTCGATCCTAGTCAGGAGGACTATGTCGAGGACATGATTCCATATGTGTTATTTCATTTCACATGGTATTTCATAGTTTTGATGTCTTCACTATTATTCAACAATGTAGAAAATAGTAAACAATAAAGAAAAACCCTTGTAATGAGTAGGTGTGTCCAAACTTTTTTTTTGTCTTGACCTGGTCTTGACCTGGTCTACCAGAGGTGGTTTCCCTCACGGTGTGGCTCAGTTGGTAGAGCATGGTGCCTACAACACGAGGGTTGTGGGTTTGATTCCCGCTGGGGAACCAGTATGAAAGCTGTATATCCTCACTACTGTAAATTGTTCTGGATAAGAGCATCTGCTGTATGACTAAAATGTGTGAACTGTATATTCAAATAAACTACTTTCAACATTTTCATGGAAAATAATATCCACCTTTTCATGAAGATGGTTTTATTGAAAGCCGCTCGTTCTATTCATCTCTATTCTATCCAAAACTGCATTTTAAGGTCATATGTGACCCAACAGCTGGATTCAGTCCTACATTTGAAATTGTGTTTTTTACATTGGATAAAAGTAGAGCTTCAGAGCTATAAAATGGTATATCACACACCACAGTTGAGGAAACTTGGGAAAGTAATTCTACTTTGAAAGTACACCACAGTTGAGGAAACTTGGGAAAGTAAATCTACTTTGAAAGTACACCACAGTTGAGGAACAATTGGGAAAGTAATTATATTTATTATATTTATATTATAATTATGTTTTGAAAGTTTATCATTTGGGTACACCTACTGGAGAGCTCTTCTTTGTCTACACACATTCAGCATCGTTCACACCCTCTTAAGCTTTAGCCCCACCCATCTCTTTAAGGATTCACATGTGATGCTAAACAGAGTAAATACAGTAGTGTAGTAAACAACCAAGGATTTCAAGACTAAGAGTGGTGAAAGTAGGAGCAAAACGTTGTAGTAAAAATACACTTTATCTCGTCCTTGGCCTATATCCTAATCTGACTTTGGTGCAGGTCATGTTGTTCTTTACATTACCGTCTCTGGTAAACACACTATATCAATTAAATATATGTTCACTTTTCAAATGCACAGTATACAGGAGGTGTAAATGGTACAGTGAAATGGTTACTTGGAGTCTTTTGTTTGGGCTCAAATGCCTTCTGTTTAAATGTTTCTGTGTTTATTTATCTGTGTATGTATGTATGTATGTATATGTATGTATGTATGTATGTATGTATGTATGTATGTATGTATGTATGTATGTATGTATGTATGTATGTATGTGTTTATATATACAGTATTTTATTTAGTCATGTAGCTAGCTAGCCAGCTAAACAATGAACCATAATCCCAACTCAAACTACCATGCACGAATCTGCAGGTAGCTAAAGCTAACCAATTCGGTTCAATGTTAGCAAACTAGCTAACATGAGGCTATAATTAGCAATGCAAATGATTTTCTGAGATATGAATAATATTACTGCATAGATCATACACGTAATGTTAGCTAGCAAGCCAGCCAGCTAACGTTAGCTACCTAGCTAGCTACAGTGCCTTGCAAACGTATTCACCCCCTTGACGATTTCCTATGTTTTTGCATAACAACCTGTAATTTAAATGGATTTTTATTTGGATTTAATGTAATTTACATACACAAAATAGTCCAAATTGGTGAAGTGAAATGAAAAAAATAACTTGTTTCAAAAAAGTCTAAACAAAAAATTCTGAAAAGTGGTGCGTGCATATGTATTCACCCCCTTTGCTATGAATCCCCTAAATAAGATCTGGTGCAACCAAGTACCTTCAGAAGTCACATAATTAGTTAAATAAAGTCCACCTGTGTGCAATCTAAGTGTCACATGATCTGTCACATGATCTCAGTATATATACACCTGTTCTGAACGGAGTCGGCAACACCACTAAGCAAGGGGCACTACCAAGCAAGCGGCACCATGAAGACCAAGGAGCCCTCCAAAAAGGTCAGGGACAAGATTGTGAAGAAGTACAGCTCAGGGTTGGGTTATAAAAAATATCCGAAACTTTGAACATCCCACAGAGCACCATTAAATCCATTATTAAAAAATGGAAAGAGTATGGCACCACAACAAACCTGCCAAGAGAGGGCCGCCCACCAAAACTCACAGACCAGGCAAGGAGGGCATTAATCAGAGAGACAACAAAGAGACCAAAGATAACCCTGAAGGAGCTGCAAAGCTCCACAGTGGAGATTGGAGTATCTGTCCGTAGGATCACTTTACGCCGTACACTCCACAGAGCTGGACTTTACGGAAGAGTGGCGAGAAACAAATAAGCAAACATGTTTGGTGTTTGCCAAAAGGCATGTGGGAGACTACTCAAGTATATAGAAGAAGGTACTCTGGTCAGATGAGTCTAAAATGTAGCTTTTTGGCCATCAAGGATAACACTATATCTGGCGCAAACCCACAACTCTCATCACCCTGAGAACACCATCCCCACAGTGAAGCATGGTGGTGGCAGCATCATGCTGTGGGGATGTTTTTAATCGGCAGGGACTGGGAAACTGGTCAGAACTGAAGGAATGATGGATGGCACTAAATACAGAGAAATTCTTGACTTCCAGAGATTCCAGAGGTTTGAGACTGGGATGGAGGTTCACCTTCCAGCAGGACAATGACCCTAAGCATCCTGCTAAAGCAACACTCGAGTGTGCTTAATGGGAAACATTTAAATGTCTTCGAATGGCCTAGTCAAAGCCCAGACCTCAATAAATTTGAGAGTCTGTGGTATGACTTAAAGATTGCTGTACACCAGCAGAACCCATCCAACTTGAAGGAGCTGGAGCAGTATTGCCTTGAAGAATAGACAAAAATCCCAGTGGATAGATGTGCCAAGCTTATAGAGACATACCCCAAGAGACTTTCAGCTGTAATTGCTGCAAAAGGTGGCTCTACAAAGTATTGACTTTGGGGAGGATGAATAGTTATGCATGCTCAAGTTTTCCGTTTTTTTGTGTAATTTCTTGTTTGTTTCACAAGAAAAAATATTTTGCATCTTCAAAGTGGTAGGCATGTTATGTAAATCAAATGATACAAACCCTCGAAAAATCTATTTTAATTCCAGGATGTAAGGCAACAAAATAGGAAAAAAAATAAAGGGGTGTGAATACTTTCGCAAGCTACTGTAGCTAATAGTACTATTATACTTGCAATAAAAACACATTTATGACACAATTAGACATGTATAATATCTGAAAATGAAGCTAAATGGACGCTTCTCCCTCTCTGTCATGGATGCCACAGTTACCATTAGTTTGAAGATGTAATCCGGAGACCGGTGTTTTCTACAACAGCCTTCTGTGTTCTCTTGTCGACTCTCTCTGCATTTGGTAATCATCTCTCTGCTTCCACTGGGCATTCCACTGATTTCAATGCTTGGTAAACTTCTGTTGATCGCCATTTATTCCCCCATCACTGTCATCAGAAGACTCTACAATGTCTGGTTCAATTCAAATGTTTTGAGTCAGGGATTTCCTCATCGTCTGATTCATTTTCAGAGTCAGAGAAAGTCAGCAAGGCACCATCATCTTCCTGAAAGTCCATCACAACTGTTTCCCGCTGATCTTTACTTCAGGGCAGCAATGCAACATATTTTCAGTAGATGTTTTAAAGCCGCAGTAGATCCACACATACTGGGCAGCTCATGTTAAATACAGAAGTGTGCTACATGGCAGACCAAGCCGCAGTAGAAGGATTATCCACACATACTGTGCATCTCATGTTAAATACAGAAGTGTGCTACATGGCAGACCAAGCCGCAGTAGAAGGATTATCCACACATACTGGGCAGCTCATGTTAAATACAGAAGTGTGCTACATGGCAGACCAAGCCGCAGTAGAAGGATTATCCACACATACTGGGCAGCTCATGTTAAATACAGAAGTGTGCTACATGGCAGACCAAGCCGCAGTAGAAGGATTATCCACACATACTGGGCAGCTCATGTTAAATACAGAAGTGTGCTACATGGCAGACCAAGCCGCAGTAGAAGGATTATCCACACATACTGGGCAGCTCATGTTAAATACAGAAGTGTGCTACATGGCAGACCAAGCCGCAGTAGAAGGATTATCCACACATACTGGGCATCTCATGTTAAATACAGAAGTGTGCTACATGGCAGACCAAGCCGCAGTAGAAGGATTATCCACACATACTGGGCATCTCATGTTAAATACAGAAGTGTGCTACATGGCAGACCAAGCCGCAGTAGAAGGATTATCCACACATACTGGGCATCTCATGTTAAATACAGAAGTGTGCTACATGGCAGACCAAGCCGCAGTAGAAGGATTATCCACACATACTGGGCAGCTCATGTTAAATACAGAAGTGTTCTACATGGCAGACCAAGCCGCAGTAGAAGGATTATCCACACATACTGGGCATCTCATGTTAAATACAGAAGTGTGCTACATGGCAGACCAAGCCGCAGTAGAAGGATTATCCACACATACTGGGCATCTCATGTTAAATACAGAAGTGTCCTACATGGCAGACCAAGCCGCAGTAGAAGGATTATCCACACATACTGTGCATCTCATGTTAAATACAGAAGTGTGCTACATGGCAGACCAAGCCGCAGTAGAAGGATTATCCACACATACTGGGCAGCTCATGTTAAATACAGAAGTGTGCTACATGGCAGACCAAGCCGCAGTAGAAGGATTATCCACACATACTGTGCATCTCATGTTAAATACAGAAGTGTGCTACATGGCAGACCAAGCCGCAGTAGAAGGATTATCCACACATACTGGGCAGCTCATGTTAAATACAGAAGTGTGCTACATGGCAGACCAAGCCGCAGTAGAAGGATTATCCACACATACTGGGCAGCTCATGTTAAATACAGAACTGTGCTACATGGCAGACCAAGCCGCAGTAGAAGGATTATCCACACATACTGGGCAGCTCATGTTAAATACAGAAGTGTGCTACATGGCAGACCAAGCCGCAGTAGAAGGATTATCCACACATACTGGGCAGCTCATGTTAAATACAGAAGTGTGCTACATGGCAGACCAAGCCGCAGTAGAAGGATTATCCACACATACTGGGCATCTCATGTTAAATACAGAAGTGTGCTACATGGCAGACCAAGCCGCAGTAGAAGGATTATCCACACATACTGGGCATCTCATGTTAAATACAGAAGTGTGCTACATGGCAGACCAAGCCGCAGTAGAAGGATTATCCACACATACTGGGCATCTCATGTTAAATACAGAAGTGTGCTACATGGCAGACCAAGCCGCAGTAGAAGGATTATCCACACATACTGGGCAGCTCATGTTAAATACAGAAGTGTGCTACATGGCAGACCAAGCCGCAGTAGAAGGATTATCCACACATACTGGGCATCTCATGTTAAATACAGAAGTGTGCTACATGGCAGACCAAGCCGCAGTAGAAGGATTATCCACACATACTGGGCATCTCATGTTAAATACAGAAGTGTCCTACATGGCAGACCAAGCCGCAGTAGAAGGATTATCCACACATACTGTGCATCTCATGTTAAATACAGAAGTGTGCTACATGGCAGACCAAGCCGCAGTAGAAGGATTATCCACACATACTGGGTAGCTCATGTTAAATACAGAAGTGTGCTACATGGCAGACCAAGCCGCAGTAGAAGGATTATCCACACATACTGGGCAGCTCATGTTAAATACAGAAGTGTGCTACAATGCAGACCAAGCCGCAGTAGAAGGATTATCCACACATACTGGGCAGCTCATGTTAAATACAGAAGTGTGCTACATGGCAGACCAAGCCGCAGTAGAAGGATTATCCACACATACTGGGCAGCTCATGTTAAATACAGAAGTGTGCTACATGGCAGACCAAGCCGCAGTAGAAGGATTATCCACACATACTGGGCATCTCATGTTAAATACAGAAGTGTGCTACATGGCAGACCAAGCCGCAGTAGAAGGATTATCCACACATACTGTGCATCTCATGTTAAATACAGAAGTGTGCTACATGGCAGACCAAGCCGCAGTAGAAGGATTATCCACACATACTGGGCAGCTCATGTTAAATACAGAAGTGTTCTACATGGCAGACCAAGCCGCAGTAGAAGGATTATCCACACATACTGGGCAGCTCATGTTAAATACAGAAGTGTGCTACATGGCAGACCAAGCCGCAGTAGAAGGATTATCCACACATACTGGGCATCTCATGTTAAATACAGAAGTGTGCTACATGGCAGACCAAGCCGCAGTAGAAGGATTATCCACACATACTGGGCATCTCATGTTAAATACAGAAGTGTGCTACATGGCAGACCAAGCCGCAGTAGAAGGATTATCCACACATACTGGGCATCTCATGTTAAATACAGAAGTGTGCTACATGGCAGACCAAGCCGCAGTAGAAGGATTATCCACACATACTGGGCATCTCATGTTAAATACAGAAGTGTGCTACATGGCAGACCAAGCCGCAGTAGAAGGATTATCCACACATACTGGGCATCTCATGTTAAATACAGAAGTGTGCTACATGGCAGACCAAGCCGCAGTAGAAGGATTATCCACACATACTGGGCATCTCATGTTAAATACAGAAGTGTGCTACATGGCAGACCAAGCCGCAGTAGAAGGATTATCCACACATACTGGGCAGCTCATGTTAAATACAGAAGTGTGCTACATGGCAGACCAAGCCGCAGTAGAAGGATTATCCACACATACTGGGCAGCTCATGTTAAATACAGAAGTGTGCTACAATGCAGACCAAGCCGCAGTAGAAGGATTATCCACACATACTGGGCAGCTCATGTTAAATACAGAAGTGTGCTACATGGCAGACCAAGCCGCAGTAGAAGGATTATCCACACATACTGGGCAGCTCATGTTAAATACAGAAGTGTGCTACATGGCAGACCAAGCCGCAGTAGAAGGATTATCCACACATACTGGGCATCTCATGTTAAATACAGAAGTGTGCTACATGGCAGACCAAGCCGCAGTAGAAGGATTATCCACACATACTGTGCATCTCATGTTAAATACAGAAGTGTGCTACATGGCAGACCAAGCCGCAGTAGAAGGATTATCCACACATACTGGGCAGCTCATGTTAAATACAGAAGTGTTCTACATGGCAGACCAAGCCGCAGTAGAAGGATTATCCACACATACTGGGCAGCTCATGTTAAATACAGAAGTGTGCTACATGGCAGACCAAGCCGCAGTAGAAGGATTATCCACACATACTGGGCAGCTCATGTTAAATACAGAAGTGTGCTACATGGCAGACCAAGCCGCAGTAGAAGGATTATCCACACATACTGGGCAGCTCATGTTAAATACAGAAGTGTGCTACATGGCAGACCAAGCCGCAGTAGAAGGATTATCCACACATACTGGGCATCTCATGTTAAATACAGAAGTGTGCTACATGACAGACCAAGCCGCAGTAGAAGGATTATCCACACATACTGGGCATCTCATGTTAAATACAGAAGTGTGCTACATGGCAGACCAAGCCGCAGTAGAAGGATTATCCACACATACTGGGCAGCTCATGTTAAATACAGAAGTGTGCTACATGGCAGACCAAGCCGCAGTAGAAGGATTATCCACACATACTGGGCATCTCATGTTAAATACAGAAGTGTGCTACATGGCAGACCAAGCCGCAGTAGAAGGATTATCCACACATACTGGGCAGCTCATGTTAAATACAGAAGTGTGCTACATGGCAGACCAAGCCGCAGTAGAAGGATTATCCACACATACTGTGCATCTCATGTTAAATACAGAAGTGTGCTACATGGCAGACCAAGCCGCAGTAGAAGGATTATCCACACATACTGTGCATCTCTTGTTAAATACAGAAGTGCGCTACATGGCAGACCAAGCCGCAGTAGAAGGATTATCCACACATACTGGGCATCTCATGTTAAATACAGAAGTGTGCTACATGGCAGACCAAGCCGCAGTAGAAGGATTATCCACACATACTGGGCATCTCATGTTAAATACAGAAGTGTGCTACATGGCAGACCAAGCCGCAGTAGAAGGATTATCCACACATACTGGGCATCTCATGTTAAATACAGAAGTGTGCTACATGGCAGACCAAGCCGCAGTAGAAGGATTATCCACACATACTGGGCAGCTCATGTTAAATACAGAAGTGTGCTACATGGCAGACCAAGCCGCAGTAGAAGGATTATCCACACATACTGGGCATCTCATGTTAAATACAGAAGTGTGCTACATGGCAGACCAAGCCGCAGTAGAAGGATTATCCACACATACTGGGCATCTCATGTTAAATACAGAAGTGTCCTACATGGCAGACCAAGCCGCAGTAGAAGGATTATCCACACATACTGTGCATCTCATGTTAAATACAGAAGTGTGCTACATGGCAGACCAAGCCGCAGTAGAAGGATTATCCACACATACTGGGTAGCTCATGTTAAATACAGAAGTGTGCTACATGGCAGACCAAGCCGCAGTAGAAGGATTATCCACACATACTGGGCAGCTCATGTTAAATACAGAAGTGTGCTACAATGCAGACCAAGCCGCAGTAGAAGGATTATCCACACATACTGGGCAGCTCATGTTAAATACAGAAGTGTGCTACATGGCAGACCAAGCCGCAGTAGAAGGATTATCCACACATACTGGGCAGCTCATGTTAAATACAGAAGTGTGCTACATGGCAGACCAAGCCGCAGTAGAAGGATTATCCACACATACTGGGCATCTCATGTTAAATACAGAAGTGTGCTACATGGCAGACCAAGCCGCAGTAGAAGGATTATCCACACATACTGTGCATCTCATGTTAAATACAGAAGTGTGCTACATGGCAGACCAAGCCGCAGTAGAAGGATTATCCACACATACTGGGCAGCTCATGTTAAATACAGAAGTGTTCTACATGGCAGACCAAGCCGCAGTAGAAGGATTATCCACACATACTGGGCAGCTCATGTTAAATACAGAAGTGTGCTACATGGCAGACCAAGCCGCAGTAGAAGGATTATCCACACATACTGGGCATCTCATGTTAAATACAGAAGTGTGCTACATGGCAGACCAAGCCGCAGTAGAAGGATTATCCACACATACTGGGCATCTCATGTTAAATACAGAAGTGTGCTACATGGCAGACCAAGCCGCAGTAGAAGGATTATCCACACATACTGGGCATCTCATGTTAAATACAGAAGTGTGCTACATGGCAGACCAAGCCGCAGTAGAAGGATTATCCATACATACTGGGCATCTCATGTTAAATACAGAAGTGTGCTACATGGCAGACCAAGCCGCAGTAGAAGGATTATCCACACATACTGGGCATCTCATGTTAAATACAGAAGTGTGCTACATGGCAGACCAAGCCGCAGTAGAAGGATTATCCACACATACTGGGCATCTCATGTTAAATACAGAAGTGTGCTACATGGCAGACCAAGCCGCAGTAGAAGGATTATCCACACATACTGGGCATCTCATGTTAAATACAGAAGTGTGCTACATGGCAGACCAAGCCGCAGTAGAAGGATTATCCACACATACTGGGCAGCTCATGTTAAATACAGAAGTGTGCTACATGGCAGACCAAGCCGCAGTAGAAGGATTATCCACACATACTGGGCAGCTCATGTTAAATACAGAAGTGTGCTACATGGCAGACCAAGCCGCAGTAGAAGGATTATCCACACATACTGGGCAGCTCATGTTAAATACAGAAGTGTGCTACATGGCAGACCAAGCCGCAGTAGAAGGATTATCCACACATACTGGGCATCTCATGTTAAATACAGAAGTGTCCTACATGGCAGACCAAGCCGCAGTAGAAGGATTATCCACACATACTGTGCATCTCATGTTAAATACAGAAGTGTGCTACATGGCAGACCAAGCCGCAGTAGAAGGATTATCCACACATACTGGGCAGCTCATGTTAAATACAGAAGTGTGCTACATGGCAGACCAAGCCGCAGTAGAAGGATTATCCACACATACTGGGCAGCTCATGTTAAATACAGAAGTGTGCTACAATGCAGACCAAGCCGCAGTAGAAGGATTATCCACACATACTGGGCAGCTCATGTTAAATACAGAAGTGTGCTACATGGCAGACCAAGCCGCAGTAGAAGGATTATCCACACATACTGGGCAGCTCATGTTAAATACAGAAGTGTGCTACATGGCAGACCAAGCCGCAGTAGAAGGATTATCCACACATACTGGGCATCTCATGTTAAATACAGAAGTGTGCTACATGGCAGACCAAGCCGCAGTAGAAGGATTATCCACACATACTGTGCATCTCATGTTAAATACAGAAGTGTGCTACATGGCAGACCAAGCCGCAGTAGAAGGATTATCCACACATACTGGGCAGCTCATGTTAAATACAGAAGTGTTCTACATGGCAGACCAAGCCGCAGTAGAAGGATTATCCACACATACTGGGCAGCTCATGTTAAATACAGAAGTGTGCTACATGGCAGACCAAGCCGCAGTAGAAGGATTATCCACACATACTGGGCAGCTCATGTTAAATACAGAAGTGTGCTACATGGCAGACCAAGCCGCAGTAGAAGGATTATCCACACATACTGGGCAGCTCATGTTAAATACAGAAGTGTGCTACATGGCAGACCAAGCCGCAGTAGAAGGATTATCCACACATACTGGGCATCTCATGTTAAATACAGAAGTGTGCTACATGACAGACCAAGCCGCAGTAGAAGGATTATCCACACATACTGGGCATCTCATGTTAAATACAGAAGTGTGCTACATGGCAGACCAAGCCGCAGTAGAAGGATTATCCACACATACTGGGCAGCTCATGTTAAATACAGAAGTGTGCTACATGGCAGACCAAGCCGCAGTAGAAGGATTATCCACACATACTGGGCATCTCATGTTAAATACAGAAGTGTGCTACATGGCAGACCAAGCCGCAGTAGAAGGATTATCCACACATACTGGGCAGCTCATGTTAAATACAGAAGTGTGCTACATGGCAGACCAAGCCGCAGTAGAAGGATTATCCACACATACTGTGCATCTCATGTTAAATACAGAAGTGTGCTACATGGCAGACCAAGCCGCAGTAGAAGGATTATCCACACATACTGTGCATCTCTTGTTAAATACAGAAGTGTGCTACATGGCAGACCAAGCCGCAGTAGAAGGATTATCCACACATACTGGGCATCTCATGTTAAATACAGAAGTGTGCTACATGGCAGACCAAGCCGCAGTAGAAGGATTATCCACACATACTGTGCATCTCATGTTAAATACAGAAGTGTGCTACATGGCAGACCAAGCCGCAGTAGAAGGATTATCCACACATACTGTGCATCTCATGTTAAATACAGAAGTGTGCTACATGGCAGACCAAGCCGCAGTAGAAGGATTATCCACACATACTGGGCAGCTCATGTTAAATACAGAAGTGTGCTACATGGCAGACCAAGCCGCAGTAGAAGGATTATCCACACATACTGTGCATCTCATGTTAAATACAGAAGTGTGCTACATGGCAGACCAAGCCGCAGTAGAAGGATTATCCACACATACTGGGCAGCTCATGTTAAATACAGAAGTGTGCTACATGGCAGACCAAGCCGCAGTAGAAGGATTATCCACACATACTGGGCAGCTCATGTTAAATACAGAAGTGTGCTACATGGCAGACCAAGCCGCAGTAGAAGGATTATCCACACATACTGGGCAGCTCATGTTAAATACAGAAGTGTGCTACATGGCAGACCAAGCCGCAGTAGAAGGATTATCCACACATACTGGGCAGCTCATGTTAAATACAGAAGTGTGCTACATGGCAGACCAAGCCGCAGTAGAAGGATTATCCACACATACTGGGCATCTCATGTTAAATACAGAAGTGTGCTACATGGCAGACCAAGCCGCAGTAGAAGGATTATCCACACATACTGGGCATCTCATGTTAAATACAGAAGTTTGCTACATGGCAGACCAAGCCGCAGTAGAAGGATTATCCACACATACTGGGCATCTCATGTTAAATACAGAAGTGTGCTACATGGCAGACCAAGCCGCAGTAGAAGGATTATCCACACATACTGGGCAGCTCATGTTAAATACAGAAGTGTGCTACATGGCAGACCAAGCCGCAGTAGAAGGATTATCCACACATACTGGGCATCTCATGTTAAATACAGAAGTGTGCTACATGGCAGACCAAGCCGC
Source organism: Salvelinus alpinus (assembly GCF_045679555.1). Taxonomy (NCBI): domain Eukaryota; kingdom Metazoa; phylum Chordata; class Actinopteri; order Salmoniformes; family Salmonidae; genus Salvelinus; species Salvelinus alpinus. The sequence goes on from NC_092107.1 coordinate 43,337,497, forward strand.
AGTAGAAGGATTATCCACACATACTGGGCATCTCATGTTAAATACAGAAGTGTCCTACATGGCAGACCAAGCCGCAGTAGAAGGATTATCCACACATACTGTGCATCTCATGTTAAATACAGAAGTGTGCTACATGGCAGACCAAGCCGCAGTAGAAGGATTATCCACACATACTGGGCAGCTCATGTTAAATACAGAAGTGTGCTACATGGCAGACCAAGCCGCAGTAGAAGGATTATCCACACATACTGGGCAGCTCATGTTAAATACAGAAGTGTGCTACAATGCAGACCAAGCCGCAGTAGAAGGATTATCCACACATACTGGGCAGCTCATGTTAAATACAGAAGTGTGCTACATGGCAGACCAAGCCGCAGTAGAAGGATTATCCACACATACTGGGCAGCTCATGTTAAATACAGAAGTGTGCTACATGGCAGACCAAGCCGCAGTAGAAGGATTATCCACACATACTGGGCATCTCATGTTAAATACAGAAGTGTGCTACATGGCAGACCAAGCCGCAGTAGAAGGATTATCCACACATACTGTGCATCTCATGTTAAATACAGAAGTGTGCTACATGGCAGACCAAGCCGCAGTAGAAGGATTATCCACACATACTGGGCAGCTCATGTTAAATACAGAAGTGTTCTACATGGCAGACCAAGCCGCAGTAGAAGGATTATCCACACATACTGGGCAGCTCATGTTAAATACAGAAGTGTGCTACATGGCAGACCAAGCCGCAGTAGAAGGATTATCCACACATACTGGGCATCTCATGTTAAATACAGAAGTGTGCTACATGGCAGACCAAGCCGCAGTAGAAGGATTATCCACACATACTGGGCATCTCATGTTAAATACAGAAGTGTGCTACATGGCAGACCAAGCCGCAGTAGAAGGATTATCCACACATACTGGGCATCTCATGTTAAATACAGAAGTGTGCTACATGGCAGACCAAGCCGCAGTAGAAGGATTATCCACACATACTGGGCATCTCATGTTAAATACAGAAGTGTGCTACATGGCAGACCAAGCCGCAGTAGAAGGATTATCCACACATACTGGGCATCTCATGTTAAATACAGAAGTGTGCTACATGGCAGACCAAGCCGCAGTAGAAGGATTATCCACACATACTGGGCATCTCATGTTAAATACAGAAGTGTGCTACATGGCAGACCAAGCCGCAGTAGAAGGATTATCCACACATACTGGGCATCTCATGTTAAATACAGAAGTGTGCTACATGGCAGACCAAGCCGCAGTAGAAGGATTATCCACACATACTGGGCAGCTCATGTTAAATACAGAAGTGTGCTACATGGCAGACCAAGCCGCAGTAGAAGGATTATCCACACATACTGGGCAGCTCATGTTAAATACAGAAGTGTGCTACATGGCAGACCAAGCCGCAGTAGAAGGATTATCCACACATACTGGGCAGCTCATGTTAAATACAGAAGTGTGCTACATGGCAGACCAAGCCGCAGTAGAAGGATTATCCACACATACTGGGCATCTCATGTTAAATACAGAAGTGTCCTACATGGCAGACCAAGCCGCAGTAGAAGGATTATCCACACATACTGTGCATCTCATGTTAAATACAGAAGTGTGCTACATGGCAGACCAAGCCGCAGTAGAAGGATTATCCACACATACTGGGCAGCTCATGTTAAATACAGAAGTGTGCTACATGGCAGACCAAGCCGCAGTAGAAGGATTATCCACACATACTGGGCAGCTCATGTTAAATACAGAAGTGTGCTACAATGCAGACCAAGCCGCAGTAGAAGGATTATCCACACATACTGGGCAGCTCATGTTAAATACAGAAGTGTGCTACATGGCAGACCAAGCCGCAGTAGAAGGATTATCCACACATACTGGGCAGCTCATGTTAAATACAGAAGTGTGCTACATGGCAGACCAAGCCGCAGTAGAAGGATTATCCACACATACTGGGCATCTCATGTTAAATACAGAAGTGTGCTACATGGCAGACCAAGCCGCAGTAGAAGGATTATCCACACATACTGGGCATCTCATGTTAAATACAGAAGTGTGCTACATGGCAGACCAAGCCGCAGTAGAAGGATTATCCACACATACTGGGCAGCTCATGTTAAATACAGAAGTGTTCTACATGGCAGACCAAGCCGCAGTAGAAGGATTATCCACACATACTGGGCATCTCATGTTAAATACAGAAGTGTGCTACATGACAGACCAAGCCGCAGTAGAAGGATTATCCACACATACTGGGCATCTCATGTTAAATACAGAAGTGTGCTACATGGCAGACCAAGCCGCAGTAGAAGGATTATCCACACATACTGGGCAGCTCATGTTAAATACAGAAGTGTGCTACATGGCAGACCAAGCCGCAGTAGAAGGATTATCCACACATACTGGGCATCTCATGTTAAATACAGAAGTGTGCTACATGGCAGACCAAGCCGCAGTAGAAGGATTATCCACACATACTGGGCAGCTCATGTTAAATACAGAAGTGTGCTACATGGCAGACCAAGCCGCAGTAGAAGGATTATCCACACATACTGTGCATCTCATGTTAAATACAGAAGTGTGCTACATGGCAGACCAAGCCGCAGTAGAAGGATTATCCACACATACTGTGCATCTCTTGTTAAATACAGAAGTGTGCTACATGGCAGACCAAGCCGCAGTAGAAGGATTATCCACACATACTGTGCATCTCATGTTAAATACAGAAGTGTGCTACATGGCAGACCAAGCCGCAGTAGAAGGATTATCCACACATACTGTGCATCTCATGTTAAATACAGAAGTGTGCTACATGGCAGACCAAGCCGCAGTAGAAGGATTATCCACACATACTGGGCAGCTCATGTTAAATACAGAAGTGTGCTACATGGCAGACCAAGCCGCAGTAGAAGGATTATCCACACATACTGGGCAGCTCATGTTAAATACAGAAGTGTGCTACATGGCAGACCAAGCCGCAGTAGAAGGATTATCCACACATACTGGGCAGCTCATGTTAAATACAGAAGTGTGCTACATGGCAGACCAAGCCGCAGTAGAAGGATTATCCACACATACTGTGCATCTCATGTTAAATACAGAAGTGTGCTACATGGCAGACCAAGCCGCAGTAGAAGGATTATCCACACATACTGGGCATCTCATGTTAAATACAGAAGTGTGCTACATGGCAGACCAAGCCGCAGTAGAAGGATTATCCACACATACTGGGCAGCTCATGTTAAATACAGAAGTGTGCTACATGGCAGACCAAGCCGCAGTAGAAGGATTATCCACACATACTGGGCAGCTCATGTTAAATACAGAAGTGTGCTACATGGCAGACCAAGCCGCAGTAGAAGGATTATCCACACATACTGTGCATCTCATGTTAAATACAGAAGTGTGCTACATGGCAGACCAAGCCGCAGTAGAAGGATTATCCACACATACTGGGCATCTCATGTTAAATACAGAAGTGTGCTACATGGCAGACCAAGCCGCAGTAGAAGGATTATCCACACATACTGGGCAGCTCATGTTAAATACAGAAGTGTGCTACATGGCAGACCAAGCCGCAGTAGAAGGATTATCCACACATACTGGGCAGCTCATGTTAAATACAGAAGTGTGCTACATGGCAGACCAAGCCGCAGTAGAAGGATTATCCACACATACTGGGCAGCTCATGTTAAATACAGAAGTGTGCTACATGGCAGACCAAGCCGCAGTAGAAGGATTATCCACACATACTGGGCAGCTCATGTTAAATACAGAAGTGTGCTACATGGCAGACCAAGCCGCAGTAGAAGGATTATCCACACATACTGGGCAGCTCATGTTAAATACAGAAGTGTGCTACATGGCAGACCAAGCCGCAGTAGAAGGATTATCCACACATACTGGGCAGCTCATGTTAAATACAGAAGTGTGCTACATGGCAGACCAAGCCGCAGTAGAAGGATTATCCACACATACTGGGCAGCTCATGTTAAATACAGAAGTGTGCTACATGGCAGACCAAGCCGCAGTAGAAGGATTATCCACACATACTGGGCATCTCATGTTAAATACAGAAGTGTGCTACATGGCAGACCAAGCCGCAGTAGAAGGATTATCCACACATACTGGGCAGCTCATGTTAAATACAGAAGTGTGCTACATGGCAGACCAATCCGAACTGATCTCTTGGCATGTCCAGCCCACTCATTATCTCAGTCAAACATGGGTGGCGGGAATATTCCTTTATTTTTCCACGGCTCATAATTTAACAATTTTATTCATATTTTACACTCCAACCCTTCACCCCAACCCTTAAACCCCAATGACTGACTTAACTAACAGTAATTTTCTGCTGTAACTTTTCACCACGTGTCCCTTTGGGCCACTTTCAGGATTATTATTATTATTATTTTTAATTAAAAGCTCTTTTCACTTGACTCACCGCAGAAGGAGAGAAGGAGAGAGGGAGGACGGGAGAAGGAGAGGAGAGGAGGAGGGGAGAGGGAGGACGGGAGAGGAGAGGAGAGGAGGAGAGGAGGGGAGAGGAGGGGAGAGGGAGGATGGGAGAAGGAGAGGAGGGGAGGAGAGGAGGGGAGAGGGAGGATGGGAGAAGGAGAGGAGGGGAGAGGAGAGGAGAGAAGGGGAGAGGGAGGACGGGAGAAGGAGAGGAGAGGAGGGGAGAGGGAGGGAGGGAGAAGGAGAGGAGACGAGGAGAGAGGGAGGACGGGAGAAGGAGAGAATGGAAAGGGAGGATGGGAGAAGGAGAGGAGGGGAGAGGGAGGACGGGAGAAGGAGAGAATGGAAAGGGAATATGGGAGAAGGAGGACGGGACAAGGAGAGGAGGGGAGAGGGAGGACGGGAGAAGGAGAGGAGAGGAGAGGGAGGACGGGAGAAGGAGAGGAGAGGAGGAGAGGAGAGGAGAAGGAGAGAAGGGGAGAGGGAGGACGGGAGAAGGAGAGAATGGAAAGGGAGGATGGGAGAAGGAGAGGAGGGGAGAGGGAGGACGGGAGAAGGAGAGAATGGAAAGGGAATATGGGAGAAGGAGGACGGGACAAGGAGAGGAGGGGAGAGGGAGGACGGGAGAAGGAGAGGAGAGGAGAGGGAGGACGGGAGAAGGAGAGGAGAGGAGGAGAGGAGGGGAGAAGGAGAGAAGGGGAGAGGGAGGACGGGAGAAGGAGAGAATGGAAAGGGAGGATGGGAGAAGGAGAGGAGGGGAGAGGGAGGACGGGAGAAGGAGAGGAGGGGAGAGGGAACATGGGAGAAGGAGAGGAGGGGAGAGGGAGGACGGAAGGAGGAGAGGAGGGGAGAGGGTGGACAGGAGAAGGTGAGAGGGAAGACAGGAGGATGGGAAAGGGGGAGGATGGAGGACGGAAGAGGGGAGGATGGGATAAGGAGAGAAGGGGAGAGGGATTCGGAGAGAAGGAGAGGAGGGAGGACGGGATTGGGGTATGGGTGGTTAGGGGGTAAGGCTGGGGGTAGGGGTTGGGGTCTAGGTTTGCGGTGTAGGGTTAGGGTTTACTGCTTGGGGTTTAGGGGTTGGGGTTGCGGAGTAAGTAGGGTTGGTGTTTAGGGGTTGGGGCTGGTGTGTGTTGGTGGTGTGTGTGTAGGGTTGGGGTGTAGGGATAGGGTTTAGGGGTTGGGGTGTGTGGTAGGGGTTTAGGGGTTGGTGTGTGGATGTAGGGGTTTAGGGGTTGGTGTGTGTGTAGGGTTGGGGTGTAGGGATAGGGTTTAGGGGTTGGGGTGTGTGGTAGGGGTTTAGGGGTTGGGGTGTGTGGTAGGGGTTTAGGGGTTGGTGTGTGGATGTAGGGTTGGGGTGTAGGGATAGGGTTTAGGGGTTTGGGTGTGTGGTAGGGGTTTAGGGGTTGGTGTGTGGATGTAGGGGTTTAGGGGTTGGTGTGTGTGTAGGGTTGGGGTGTAGGGATAGGGTTTAGGGGTTGGGGTGTGTGGTAGGGGTTTAGGGGTTGGGGTGTGTGGTAGGGGTTTAGGGGTTGGTGTGTGGATGTAGGGTTGGGGTGTAGGGATAGGGTTTAGGGGTTTGGGTGTGTGGTAGGGGTTTAGGGGTTGGGGTGTGTGGTAGGGGTTTAGGGGTTGGTGTGTGGATGTAGGGTTGGGGTGTAGGGATAGGGTTTAGGGGTTTGGGTGTGTGGTAGGGGTTTAAGGGGTTGGGGTTGGTGTGTATGGTTGGTGTAGGGATAGGGTTTAGGGGTTGGGGTGTGTGGTAGGGGTTTAGGGGTTGGTGTGTGGATGTAGGGTTGGGGTGTAGGGATAGGGTTTAGGGGTTTGGGTGTGTGGTAGGGGTTTAAGGGGTTGGGGTTGGTGTGTATGGTTGGTGTAGGGATAGGGTTTAGGGGTTGGGGTGTGTGGTAGGGGTTTAGGGGTTGGTGTGTGGATGTAGGGTTGGGGTGTAGGGATAGGGTTTAGGGGTTTGGGTGTGTGGTAGGGGTTTAAGGGGTTGGGGTTGGTGTGTATGGTTGGTGTAGGGATAGGGTTTAGGGGTTGGGGTGTATTTATTTATATTTATTTCACCTTTATTTAACCAGGTAGACTAGTTGAGAACAAGTTCTCATTTACAACTGCGACCTGGCCAAGAATAAAGCAAAGCAGTGTGACACAAAACAACAACACAGAGTTACACATAAACAAACATACAGTCAATAACACAATAGAAAAAGTCTATATGATGTAGTGGTAGAATTGGGTTTGTCTGATCGCCTGCTGCCATGTAAAAAGTAGCACTGACTATAGTTTCAACGCATTTCTCCACAAAAGGAGGGTCAACTGTCGTGGATGTTTTACCCTCCAATACGCTACTGGGCATTAACATCCTTAGATATTGGATGGTGAATACTATCCACACATTCTGTCCAGCAATACGATCCACCAATACTGTCAAAGGACAACAATAATAGTAAAACATACAGTTGGTTATATAGGATACGTTATATAGGATACAGCTGTTATGATACGTTATAAAGGGTACAGATGTTAAGTTAGGATACGTTATATAGGGTACAGATGTTAAGTTAGGATACTGTTATATAGGGTACAGATGTTAAGTTAGGATACGTTATATAGGGTACAGATGTTAAGTTAGGATACGTTATATAGGGTACAGATGTTAAGTTAGGATACGTTATATAGGGTACAGATGTTAAGTTAGGATACGTTATATAGGGTACAGATGTTATGTTAGGATACTGTTATATAGGGTACAGATGTTAAGTTAGGATACGTTATATAGGGTACAGATGTTAAGTTAGGATACGTTATATAGGGTACAGATGTTAAGTTAGGATACGTTATATAGGGTACAGATGTTAAGTTAGGATACTGTTATATAGGGTACAGATGTTAAGTTAGGATATGTTATATAGGGTACAGATGTTAAGTTAGGATACGTTATATAGGGTACAGATGTTAAGTTAGGATACGTTATATAGGATACAGTTGGTTAGGATACGTTATATAGGGTACAGATGTTAAGTTAGGATACGTTATATAGGATACGTTATATAGGGTACAGATGTTAAGTTAGGATACGTTATATAGGGTACAGATGTTAAGTTAGGATACGTTATATAGGATACAGATGTTAAGTTAGGATACGTTATATAGGATACGTTATATAGGGTACAGATGTTAAGTTAGGATATGTTATATAGGGTACAGATGTTATGTTAGGATACTGTTATATAGGGTACAGATGTTATGTTAGGATACTGTTATATAGGATACAGATGTTAAGTTAGGATACTGTTATATAGGATACAGATGTTAAGTTAGGATACTGTTATATAGAGTACATATGTTATGATACGTTATATAGGGTACAGATGTTAAGTTAGGATACGTTATATAGGATACGTTATATAGGGTACAGATGTTATGTTAGGATACTGTTATATAGGGTACAGATGTTAAGTTAGGATACTGTTATATAGGATACAGATGTTAAGTTAGGATACTGTTATATAGGGTACAGATGTTATGATACGTTATATAGGATACAGATGTTATGTTAGGATACTGTTATATAGGGTACAGATGTTATGTTAGGATACTGTTATATAGGGTACAGATGTTAAGTTAGGATACGTTATATAGGGTACAGATGTTAAGTTAGGATACTGTTATATAGGATACAGATGTTAAGTTAGATTACGTTATATAGGGTACAGAGGTTAAGTTAGGATACGTTATATAGGGTACAGATGTTAAGTTAGGATACTGTTATATAGGGTACAGATGTTAAGTTAGGATACGTTATATAGGATACAGATGTTATGTTAGGATACTGTTATATAGGGTACAGAGGTTAAGTTAGGATACTGTTATATAGGGTACAGATGTTAAGTTAGGATACGTTATATAGGGTACAGATGTTATGTTAGGATACTGGTATATAGGATACAGTTGGTTAGGATACGTTATATAGGAAACAGATGTTAAGTTAGGATACGTTATATAGGAAACAGCTGTTAAGTTAGGATACTGTTATATAGGGTACAGATGTTATATAGGATACTGTTAGGTGCCTCCTAACACGAGGTAGGTGCAGGAGTCAGGAGCAGGAGAGCAGGAAGTCCCAGTGGCACTTGATTTTACAACTTGAATTTAAATGGATTTAAATGGATTGAAGTGCGATTTTTGTTGTCACTGACCTACACACAATACCGTATAATGTCAAAGTGGAATTATGTTTTTCAGAATCTTTACAAATTAATAAAAAATGATCAGCTGAAATATATTGAGTCAATAAGTATTTTACCACTCTGTTAATTTAAGGCAAGCCTAAGTAAGTTCAGGAGTAAACATTTGCTTAACAAACATAATAAGTTGTATGGACTCACTCATGATTTTTTTTGTGACTACCTCATCTCTGTACCCCACACATACCATTATCTGTAAGGGCCCTCAGTCGAGCAGCGAATTTCAAACACAGATTCAACCACAAAGACCAGGAAGGTTTTCCAATGCATCGCAAAGAAGAGCACCTATTGGTAGATGGGTAAAAATAAACAAAGCAGAGATTAAATATCCCTTTGGGCATGGTGATGTTATTAATTATTATCAATGTGTTTCTATTGGCTAATAGCAGTAAGGACTATCTGTTATTCAATGTGTTTCTATTGGCTAATAGCAGTAAGGACTATCTGTTATTCAATGTGTTTCTATTGGCTAATAGCAGTCAGGACTATCTGTTATTCAATGTGTTTCTATTGGCTTATAGCAGTAAGGTCTATCTGTTATTCAATGTGTTTCTATTGGCTAATAGCAGTAAGGACTATCTGTTATTCAATGTGTTTCTATTGGCTAATAGCAGTAAGGACTATCTGTTATTCAATGTGTTTCTATTGGCTAATAGCAGTAAGGACTATCTGTTATTCAGTGTGTTTCTATTGGCTAATAGCAGTAAGGACTGTCTGTTATTCAGTGTGTTTCTATTGGCTAATAGCAGTAAGGACTATCTGTTATTCAGTGTGTTTCTATTGGCTAATAGCAGTAAGGACTATCTGTTATTCAATGTGTTTCTATTGGCTAATAGCAGTAAGGACTATCTGTTATTCAGTGTGTTTCTATTGGCTAATAGCAGTAAGGACTATCTGTTATTCAGTGTGTTTCTATTGGCTAATAGCAGTAAGGACTATCTGTTATTCAATGTGTTTCTATTGGCTAATAGCAGTAAGGACCATCTGTTATTCAATGTGTTTCTATTGGCTAATAGCAGTAAGGACTATCTGTTATTCATTGTGTTTCTATTGGCTAATAGCAGTAAGGACTGTCTGTTATTCAATGTGTTTCTATTGGCTAATAGCAGTAAGGACTGTCTGTTATTCAGTGTGTTTCTATTGGCTAATAGCAGTAAGGACTGTCTGTTATTCAATGTGTTTCTATTGGCTAATAGCAGTAAGGACTGTCTGTTATTCAATGTGTTTCTATTGGCTAATAGCAGTAAGGACTATCTGTTATTCAATGTGTTTCTATTGGCTAATAGCAGTAAGGACTATCTGTTATTCAATGTGTTTCTATTGGCTAATAACAGTAAGGACTATCTGTTATTCAATGTGTTTCTATTGGCTAATAGCAGTAAGGTCTATCTGTTATTCAATGTGTTTCTATTGGCTAATAGCAGTAAGGACTATCTGTTATTCAATGTGTTTCTATTGGCTAATAGCAGTAAGGACTGTCTGTTATTCAATGTGTTTCTATTGGCTAATAGCAGTAAGGACTATCTGTTATTCAATGTGTTTCTATTGGCTAATAGCAGTAAGGACTATCTGTTATTCAATGTGTTTCTATTGGCTAATAACAGTAAGGACTATCTGTTATTCAATGTGTTTCTATTGGCTAATAGCAGTAAGGACTGTCTGTTATTCAATGTGTTTCTATTGGCTAATAGCAGTAAGGACTATCTGTTATTCAATGTGTTTCTATTGGCTAATAGCAGTAAGGTCTATCTGTTATTCAATGTGTTTCTATTGGCTAATAGCAGTCAGGACTATCTGTTATTCAATGTGTTTATATTGGCTAATAGCAGTAAGGTCTATCTGTTATTCAATGTGTTTCTATTGGCTAATAGCAGTAAGGACTACCTGTTATTCAATGTGTTTCTATTGGCTAATAGCAGTAAGGACTGTCTGTTATTCAATGTGTTTCTATTGGCTAATAGCAGTAAGGACTGTCTGTTATTCAATGTGTTTCTATTGGCTAATAGCAGTAAGGACTATCTGTTGTTCAATGTGTTTCTATTGGCTAATAGCAGTAAGGACTATCTGTTATTCAATGTGTTTCTATTGGCTAATAGCAGTAAGGACTATCTGTTATTCAATGTGTTTCTATTGGCTAATAGCAGTAAGGACTATCTGTTATTCAGTGTGTTTCTATTGGCTAATAGCAGTAAGGACTGTCTGTTATTCAATGTGTTTCTATTGGCTAATAGCAGTAATGACTATCTGTTATTCAGTGTGTTTCTATTGGCTAATAGCAGTAAGGACTATCTGTTATTCAATGTGTTTCTATTGGCTAATAGCAGTAAGGACTGTCTGTTATTCAATGTGTTTCTATTGGCTAATAGCAGTAAGGACTGTCTGTTATTCAATGTGTTTCTATTGGCTAATAGCAGTAAGGTCTATCTGTTATTCAGTGTGTTTCTATTGGCTAATAGCAGTCAGGACTATCTGTTATTCAATGTGTTTCTATTGGCTAATAGCAGTAAGGACTACCTGTTATTCAATGTGTTTCTATTGGCTAATAGCAGTAAGGACTATCTGTTAGTCAATGTGTTTCTATTGGCTAATAGCAGTAAGGACTATCTGTTATTCAATGTGTTTCTATTGGCTAATAGCAGTAAGGACTATCTGTTATTCAATGTGTTTCTATTGGCTAATAGCAGTAAGGACTATCTGTTATTCAATGTGTTTCTATTGGCTAATAGCAGTAAGGACTATCTGTTATTCAATGTGTTTCTATTGGCTAATAGCAGTAAGGACTATCTGTTATTCAATGTGTTTCTATTGGCTAATAGCAGTAAGGACTATCTGTTATTCAATGTGTTTCTATTGGCTAATAGCAGTAAGGACTATCTGTTATTCAATGTGTTTCTATTGGTTAATAGCAGTAAGGACTATCTGTTGTTCAATGTGTTTCTATTGGCTAATAGCAGTAAGGACTATCTGTTATTCAATGTGTTTCTATTGGCTAATAGCAGTAAGGACTATCTGTTATTCAATGTGTTTCTATTGGCTAATAGCAGTAAGGACTATCTGTTATTCAGTGTGTTTCTATTGGCTAATAGCAGTAAGGACTATCTGTTATTCAGTGTGTTTCTATTGGCTAATAGCAGTAAGGACTATCTGTTATTCAGTGTGTTTCTATTGGCTAATAGCAGTAAGGACTATCTGTTATTCAATGTGTTTCTATTGGCTAATAGCAGTAAGGACTATCTGTTATTCAATGTGTTTCTATTGGCTAATAGCAGTAAGGACTATCTGTTATTCAATGTGTTTATATTGGCTAATAGCAGTAAGGACTATCTGTTATTCAATGTGTTTCTATTGGCTAATAGCAGTAAGGACTATCTGTTATTCAATGTGTTTCTATTGGCTAATAGCAGTAAGGACTATCTGTTATTCAATGTGTTTCTATTGGCTAATAGCAGTAAGGACTATCTGTTATTCAATGTGTTTCTATTGGCTAATAGCAGTAAGGACTATCTGTTATTCAATGTGTTTCTATTGGCTAATAGCAGTAAGGACTATCTGTTATTCAATGTGTTTCTATTGGCTAATAGCAGTAAGGACTATCTGTTATTCAATGTGTTTCTATTGGCTAATAGCAGTAAGGACTATCTGTTATTCAATGTGTTTCTATTGGCTAATAGCAGTAAGGACTATCTGTTATTCAATGTGTTTCTATTGGCTAATAGCAGTAAGGCCAAATAAACATGTTAATCAAATAACGTGTTCATATTTTTTGGTGATACTCCAAGACGTCTTAAAATTGAAAATCAATTAGCAAAATTATCTTTGGTATGACACTCTTAAAACAATGACATTATCCTTGGTGTGACCTTCTTAAAACAATTACGTATAGCTTAATAGAACTTCATTTTTTGCAGTATTACTTTAGTGCCTTTTTGCAAACAGGATGTTTTGTAATATTTGTATTCTGAACAGACTTCCTTCTTTTCACTCTGTCCATTGAGGTTAGTATTGTGGAGTCACTACAATGTTGTTGATCCATCCTCAATTTTCTCCTATCACAGCCATTAAACTTGTAACTGTTTTAAAGTTACCACTGGCCTCATGGTGAAATCCTTTGTAGTGACTGGGTTTATTGACACAACATTCAAAGTGTAATTAATAACAGCACAACGCCCAACGGGAAATCCAACGTCTGCTTGTTTTGTGTCTTTACCCATCTAACAATAGGTGCCCTTCTTTGTGAGGCATTGGAAAACCTTCCTGGTCTGTGGTTGAATCTGTGGTTGAAATGCACTGCTCGACTGAGGGACCTTACAGATAATTGTATGTGTGTGGGTACAGAGATGAGGTAGTTAGTCAAAAATCACATTAAACACTATCATTGCACACAGAGTGAGTCCATGCAACTTATTTTGTGACTTGTTAATCAAATGTTCACTCCTGAACTTATTTCGGATGGTCAAAACAGAGGGGTTGAATACTTATTGACTCCATGCATTTCAGCTGTTCATTTTTAATTAATTTGTAAAAATTCCGAATAACATAATTCCACTTAGACATTATGGGGTATTGTGTGTAGGCCAGTGACCCCCAAAACATCTCAATTTAATCAATTTAAAATTCAGGCTGTAAACACAACAACATTTTTTTGAAAAAGCAACAGGGTGTGAATACTTTCTGAAGAAACTGTATATTATTACAATGTTTTTTAAAATGAGGGTTACATATGCAAAGTACTCCCATGGATTTTGGAGTCACTAAAGAGGCATTTCATCAGGTCGTCCCTGTTCAATTCTAACCCCATTTAAAACGATCTGACTGAGAAACCATTGTACTGTTCACTGGATGAACAAACGAGATTCACTCTGCTACATTAGATATATTTAATGAAATCCATAGATCACCCTAAAGTGCTGCCTCTGCTTGGGATTGCTGAAGAAAATCAATTGTTTGGAGAATTAATTATTCTTAAGGAGGGTAAATCTTTACATCATTAAAGGCCATTTTCTCTCTTTTTTGTTTTTTTACCCGACCCCCGTTGAGCGAGTAGCTGATTGCGAGATGCTGTGTTCTGGTGACATGTTTTAACGCCAGCAGCTTTGTCATGACACACAGCAGACGGAGGTTCAGCGGTGACATGTTGACACCTGCCACACATTTCTCTGTGTGCGCTCTGTTAGTTTTGTTTGTTAGTTTGTGCGTGCGTGTGTCTCTTCCGTTGACTCATGTCTTGTCTGAGAGTTATAATTACGAGACACTTAAATCATTCTACTTCCCATTCAGAGGTTAAAGATGATTGATTATGAACAAGCCTCAGGCATTTTACTGTTCCCCTTAGTTTACCTCTACACGTCGTTGACTGAGGACTTCTAGAAGACAGCGCCATCATCTGAAGTATAAACGCTGCAGTAGTGGTGCATCGTGGGTCTGCTGCCTGTAGCCAAATTAGAAAGTTTGACAAAGTAGGTTCAACGAATTGGAGAGATCCGATTGGCTAACTGATTTACTTCACTGGGCCAAGAAAGTGTCTGGTAAACTAAAGAGTTGATGATCTTGCAGTACCATTCTAGGAATTCTACTTCCACAACATCAAACTATTTACTGTTGAAAACACAGTGTACACAGTGTGCGTATCCCATCTGAGTGTTATTGCAGTGGATTCTGGGGGTTCATATCTAGCTCTGCTAGCTAGCCACATGTCAACGATTTGTTTTGCATAGCAATGTCAAATGAATGGAATCATTAGAATTAACGACTGGGTCAAAACTTGAGAAAAATTAAGCGGCCATTTTGTTTGACTTCCGAAACATGTCCACGTATAGTATACCGTGTTCCAAACGAAGTCCTTCCGCTGTGTACCTTACTGTTGTAGGAGTCTGTATCGATTCTGGTTGATGTTAACCCAGTCTGTCAGACAGAAACACAGGAACTGATCCTCTCTGTTCTCATCAGTAGAATAGAGGTGACTGGAAGAAACATCTTTGCCAGCGTTGCCAGGAGGGGCCTCCGAGGTGGCTGATTGGGAGCTTAATTGGCACAGGGAAATAATGCTCATTATGCTCATTATGCTGAAGGGAAGAATCAGGAATTGGAAACCAATCTTTCTGTTTGTTTGGAAGGAGGCCTTCATTCATTTTAAAGGGCCTGTAGTTTATATCTGATGCTGCACAGGGAGGAACATCATAGAAATAGCATTACGGAAACGGGTATATGCCCTCAGAACAGGGTATAGCCAATCAGAACAGGGTATATGCCCTCAGAACAGGGTATAGCCAATCAGAACAGGGTATATGCCCTCAGAACAGGGTATAGCCAATCAGAACAGGGTATATGCCCTCAGAACAGGGCATAGCCAATCAGAACAGGGTATATGCCCTCAGAACAGGGTATAGCCAATCAGAACAGGGTATATGCCCTCAGAACAGGGTATAGCCAATCAGAACAGGGTATATTCTCTCAGAACAGGGTATATCCCCTCAGAACAGGGTATAGCCAATCAGAACAGGGTATATTCTCTCAGAACAGGGTATACACCCTCAGAACAGGGTATATACCCTCAGAACAGGGTATAGCCAATCAGAACAGGTTATAGTCTCTCAGAACAGGGTATAGCCTCTCAGAACAGGGTCTATACCCTCAGAACAGGGTATATCCCCTCAGAACAGGGTATAGCCAATCAGAACAGGGTATATCCCCTCAGAACAGGGTATATGCCCTCAGAACAGGGCATAGCCAATCAGAACAGGGTATATTCTCTCAGAACAGGGTATAGCCTCTCAGAACAGGGTATAGCCTCTCAGAACAGGGTATATGCCCTCAGAACAGGGCATAGCCCCTCAGAACAGGGTATAGTCTCTCAGAACAGGGTATAGCCCCTCAGAACAGGGTATAGTCTCTCAGAACAGGGTATAGTCTCTCAGAACCGGTGCCATTGTGCCCTGATCGGTTGTAGTGCACTACATAGGGAATCATGTGGTATTTGGGACGTAGTCATCGTATCTCTCTGTGCCATGCCTCCAGGGTGTGATGTGACTGCTGCCATAGTGTTGATGTGTGTTTTCGATTCACACAGAGAGGATCAACTACATCAGCATAGCAGATTGATTAGTCTCTCTGATTACATTATAAATTATCTTTCCAATGATTCCCATCTCAAAGCCATTGAAGCGTGTTTAATGATGAAGGTGTCTTTCAAAGATCTTTCTGTCTTGTTCCTGAAGGTTGTCCGAATGGACGTCAGCCGATTTTACAACGTTCAAAAACTTAACATTGCTGACATGATGACAACCCGTAGGTTAATACATACCTCATGAAATGTAACATATCAAACTAAAGGGAGAGAGACAGATTTATATTTACAATGTTACGTCTATCCCTGAGATCAAGTTGAGCTATCGTACTAGGTAGAGTGGAACACATATTTTATTTGGTCGGCATGTCATTTCAAAACCTTACGTCTCTCTGTGGCAAGGTTAACAGTCAGAGCCTTACACCTCTCTGTGGGAGGTTCAACAGTCAGAGCCTTACACCCCTCTGTGGGAGGTTCAACAGTCGGAGCCCAGCCTTACACCTCTCTGTGGGAGGTTCAACAGTCAGAGCCTTACACCTCTCTGTGGGAGGTTCAACAGTCAGAGCCTTACACCTCTCTGTGGGAGGTTCAACAGTCAGAGCCTTACACCTCTCTGTGGGAGGTTCAACAGTCAGAGCCTTACACCTCTCTGTGGGAGTTTCAACAGTCAGAGCCTTACACCTCTCTGTGGGAGGTTCAACAGTCAGAGCCTTACACCTCTCTGTGGGAGTTTCAACAGTCAGAGCCTTACACCTCTCTGTGGGAGGTTCAACAGTCAGAGCCTTACACCCCTCTGTGGGAGGTTCAACAGTCAGAGCCTTACACCTCTCTGTGGGAGGTTCAACAGTCAGAGCCTTACACCTCTCTGTGGGAGTTTCAACAGTCAGAGCCTTACACCTCTCTGTGGGAGGTTCAACAGTCAGAGCCTTACACCCCTCTGTGGGAGGTTCAACAGTCAGAGCCTTACACCTCTCTGTGGGAGGTTCAACAGTCAGAGCCTTACACCTCTCTGTGGGAGGTTCAACAGTCAGAGCCTTACACCCCTCTGTGGGAGGTTCAACAGTCAGAGCCTTACACCCCTCTGTGGGAGGTTCAACAGTCAGAGCCTTACACCCCTCTGTGGGAGGTTCAACAGTCAGAGCCTTACACCTCTCTGTGGGAGGTTCAACAGTCAGAGCCTTACACCTCTCTGTGGGAGGTTCAACAGTCAGAGCCTTACACCTCTCTGTGGCAAGTTTAACAGTCAGAGCCTTACACCTCTCTGTGGGAGGTTCAACAGTCAGAGCCTTACACCTCTCTGTGGGAGTTTCAACAGTCAGAGCCTTACACCCCTCTGTGGGAGGTTCAACAGTCAGAGCCTTACACCTCTCTGTGGGAGGTTCAACAGTCAGAGCCTTACACCTCTCTGTGGGAGGTTCAACAGTCAGAGCCTTACACCTCTCTGTGGGAGGTTCAACAGTCAGAGCCTTACACCTCTCTGTGGGAGGTTCAACAGTCAGAGCCTTACACCTCTCTGTGGGAGGTTCAACAGTCAGAGCCTTACACCTCTCTGTGGGAGGTTCAACAGTCAGAGCCTTACACCTCTCTGTGGGAGGTTCAACAGTCAGAGCCTTACACCCCTCTGTGGGAGGTTCAACAGTCAGAGCCTTACACCCCTCTGTGGGAGGTTCAACAGTCAGAGCCTTACGCCCCTCTGTGGGAGATTCAACAGTCAGAGCCCAGCCTTACACCTCTCTGTGGGAGGTTCAACAGTCAGAGCCTTACACCTCTCTGTGGGAGGTTCAACAGTCAGAGCCGTACACCTCTCTGTGGGAGGTTCAACAGTCAGAGCCCAGCCTTACACCTCTCTGTGGGAGGTTCAACAGTCAGAGCCCAGCCTTACACCTCTCTGTGGGAGGTTCAACAGTCAGAGCCCAGCCTTACACCCCTCTGTGGGAGGTTCAACAGTCAGAGCCTTACACCTCTCTGTGGGAGGTTCAACAGTCAGAGCCTTACACCTCTCTGTGGGAGGTCAAACAGTCAGTGCCTTACACCTCTCTGTGGGAGGTTCAACAGTCAGAGCCCAGCCTTACACCTCTCTGTGGGAGGTTCAACAGTCAGAGCCCTGCCTTACACCTCTCTGTGGGAGGTTCAACAGTCAGAGCCTTACACCTCTCTGTGGGAGGTTCAACAGTCAGAGCCCAGCCTTACACCTCTCTGTGGGAGGTTCAACAGTTAGAGCCTTACACCTCTCTGTGGGAGGTTCAACAGTCAGAGCCTTACACCTCTCTGTGGGAGGTTCAACAGTCAGAGCCTTACACCTCTCTGTGGGAGGTCAAACAGTCAGTGCCCAGCCTTACACCTCTCTGTGGGAGGTTCAACAGTCAGAGCCCAGCCTTACACCTCTCTGTGGGAGGTTCAACAGTCAGAGCCTTACACCTCTCTGTGGGAGGTTCAACAGTCAGAGCCCAGCCTTACACCTCTCTGTGGGAGGTTCAACAGTCAGAGCCCAGCCTTACACCTCTCTGTGGGAGGTTCAACAGTCAGAGCCTTACACCTCTCTGTGGGAGGTTCAACAGTCAGAGCCTTACACCTCTCTGTGGGAGGTTCAACAGTCAGAGCCTTACACCTCTCTGTGGGAGGTTCAACAGTCAGAGCCTTACACCCCTCTGTGGGAGGTTCAACAGTCAGAGCCTTACACCCCTCTGTGGGAGGTTCAACAGTCAGAGCCTTACACCTCTCTGTGGGAGGTTCAACAGTCAGAGCCGTACACCTCTCTGTGGGAGGTTCAACAGTCAGAGCCCAGCCTTACACTTCTCTGTGGGAGGTTCAACAGTCAGAGCCCAGCCTTACACCTCTCTGTGGGAGGTTCAACAGTCAGAGCCCAGCCTTACACCCCTCTGTGGGAGGTTCAACAGTCAGAGCCTTACACCTCTCTGTGGGAGGTTCAACAGTCAGAGCCTTACACCTCTCTGTGGGAGGTCAAACAGTCAGAGCCTTACACCTCTCTGTGGGAGGTTCAACAGTCAGAGCCCAGCCTTACACCTCTCTGTGGGAGATTCAACAGTTAGAGCCTTACACCTCTCTGTGGGAGGTTCAACAGTCAGAGCCTTACACCTCTCTGTGGGAGATTCAACAGTCAGAGCCTTACACCTCTCTGTGGGAGGTCAAACAGTCAGTGCCCAGCCTTACACCTCTCTGTGGGAGGTTCAACAGTCAGAGCCCAGCCTTACACCTCTCTGTGGGAGGTTCAACAGTCAGAGCCTTACACCTCTCTGTGGGAGGTTCAACAGTCAGAGCCCAGCCTTACACCTCTCTGTGGGAGGTTCAACAGTCAGAGCCCAGCCTTACACCTCTCTGTGGGAGGTTCAACAGTCAGAGCCTTACACCTCTCTGTGGGAGGTTCAACAGTCAGAGCCCAGCCTTACACCTCTCTGTGGGAGGTTCAACAGTCAGAGCCCTGCCTTACACCTCTCTGTGGGAGGTTCAACAGTCAGAGCCTTACACCTCTCTGTGGGAGGTTCAACAGTCAGAGCCCAGCCTTACACCTCTCTGTGGGAGGTTCAACAGTTAGAGCCTTACACCTCTCTGTGGGAGGTTCAACAGTCAGAGCCCAGCCTTACACCTCTCTGTGGGAGGTTCAACAGTCAGAGCCTTACACCCCTCTGTGGGAGGTTCAACAGTCAGAGCCTTACACCTCTCTGTGGGAGGTTCAACAGTCAGAGCACAGCCTTACACCTCTCTGTGGGAGGTTCAACAGTCAGAGCACAGCTTTACACCTCTCTGTGGGAGGTTCAACAGTCAGATTCTTACACCTCTCTGTGGGAGGTTCAACAGTCAGAGCCTTACACCCCTCTGTGCGAGGTTCAACAGTCAGAGCCTTACACCTCTCTGTGGGAGGTTCAACAGTCAGAGCCTTACACCTCTCTGTGGGAGGTTCAACAGTCAGAGCCTTACACCTCTCTGTGGGAGGTTCAACAGTCAGAGCCTTACACCTCTCTGTGGGAGGTTCAACAGTCAGAGCCTTACACCTCTCTGTGGGAGGTTCAACAGTCAGAGCCTTACACCCCTCTGTGGGAGATTCAACAGTCAGAGCCTTACACCCCTCTGTGGGAGGTTCAACAGTCAGAGCCTTACGCCCCTCTGTGGGAGATTCAACAGTCAGAGCCCAGCCTTACACCTCTCTGTGGGAGGTTCAACAGTCAGAGCCTTACACCTCTCTGTGGGAGGTTCAACAGTCAGAGCCGTACACCTCTCTGTGGGAGGTTCAACAGTCAGAGCCCAGCCTTACACCTCTCTGTGGGAGGTTCAACAGTCAGAGCCCAGCCTTACACCTCTCTGTGGGAGGTTCAACAGTCAGAGCCTTACACCTCTCTGTGGGAGGTTCAACAGTCAGAGCCCAGCCTTACACCTCTCTGTGGGAGGTTCAACAGTCAGAGCCCAGCCTTACACCTCTCTGTGGGAGGTTCAACAGTCAGAGCCTTACACCTCTCTGTGGGAGGTTCAACAGTCAGAGCCCAGCCTTACACCTCTCTGTGGGAGGTTCAACAGTCAGAGCCCTGCCTTACACCTCTCTGTGGGAGGTTCAACAGTCAGAGCCTTACACCTCTCTGTGGGAGGTTCAACAGTCAGAGCCCAGCCTTACACCTCTCTGTGGGAGGTTCAACAGTTAGAGCCTTACACCTCTCTGTGGGAGGTTCAACAGTCAGAGCCCAGCCTTACACCTCTCTGTGGGAGGTTCAACAGTCAGAGCCTTACACCCCTCTGTGGGAGGTTCAACAGTCAGAGCCTTACACCTCTCTGTGGGAGGTTCAACAGTCAGAGCACAGCCTTACACCTCTCTGTGGGAGGTTCAACAGTCAGAGCACAGCTTTACACCTCTCTGTGGGAGGTTCAACAGTCAGATTCTTACACCTCTCTGTGGGAGGTTCAACAGTCAGAGCCTTACACCCCTCTGTGCGAGGTTCAACAGTCAGAGCCTTACACCTCTCTGTGGGAGGTTCAACAGTCAGAGCCTTACACCTCTCTGTGGGAGGTTCAACAGTCAGAGCCTTACACCTCTCTGTGGGAGGTTCAACAGTCAGAGCCTTACACCTCTCTGTGGGAGGTTCAACAGTCAGAGCCTTACACCTCTCTGTGGGAGGTTCAACAGTCAGAGCCTTACACCCCTCTGTGGGAGATTCAACAGTCAGAGCCTTACACCCCTCTGTGGGAGGTTCAACAGTCAGAGCCTTACGCCCCTCTGTGGGAGATTCAACAGTCAGAGCCCAGCCTTACACCTCTCTGTGGGAGGTTCAACAGTCAGAGCCTTACACCTCTCTGTGGGAGGTTCAACAGTCAGAGCCGTACACCTCTCTGTGGGAGGTTCAACAGTCAGAGCCCAGCCTTACACCTCTCTGTGGGAGGTTCAACAGTCAGAGCCCAGCCTTACACCTCTCTGTGGGAGGTTCAACAGTCAGGGCCCAGCCTTACACCCCTCTGTGGGAAGTTCAACAGTCAGAGCCTTACACCTCTCTGTGGGAGGTTCAACAGTCAGAGCCTTACACCTCTCTGTGGGAGGTCAAACAGTCAGTGCCTTACACCTCTCTGTGGGAGGTTCAACAGTCAGAGCCCAGCCTTACACCTCTCTGTGGGAGGTTCAACAGTCAGAGCCCTGCCTTACACCTCTCTGTGGGAGGTTCAACAGTCAGAGCCTTACACCTCTCTGTGGGAGGTTCAACAGTCAGAGCCTTACACCCCTCTGTGGGAGGTTCAACAGTCAGAGCCTTACACCTCTCTGTGGGAGGTTCAACAGTCAGAGCCTTACACCTCTCTGTGGGAGGTTCAACAGTCAGAGCCTTACACCTCTCTGTGGGAGATTCAACAGTCAGAGCCTTACACCTCTCTGTGGGAGGTTCAACAGTCAGAGCACAGCCTTACACCTCTCTGTGGGAGGTTCAACAGTCAGAGCCTTACACCTCTCTGTGGGAGGTTCAACAGTCAGAGCCTTACACCTCTCTGTGGGAGGTTCAACAGTCAGAGCCCAGCCTTACACCTCTCTGTGGGAGGTTCAACAGTCAGAGCCTTACACCTCTCTGTGGGGGGTTCAACAGTCAGAGCCCAGCCTTACGCCTCTCTGTGGGAGGTTCAACAGTCAGCGCCCAGCCTTACACCTTTCTGTGGGAGGTTCAACAGTCAGAGCCTTACACCTCTCTGTGGGAGGTTCAACAGTCAGAGCCCAGCCTTACGCCTCTCTGTGGGAGGTTCAACAGTCAGAGCACAGCCTTACGTCTCTCTGTGGGAGGTTCAACAGTCAGTGCCTTACCACTCTCTGTGGGAGGTTCAACAGTCGGAGCCCAGCCTTACACCCCTCTGTGGGAGGTTCAACAGTCGGAGCCCAGCCTTACACCCCTCTGTGGGAGGTTCAACAGTCAGAGCCTTACACCCCTCTGTGGGAGGTTCAACAGTCAGAGCCTTACACCTCTCTGTGGAAGGTTCAACAGTCAGAGCCTTACACCTCTCTGTGGGAGGTTCAACAGTCAGAGCCTTACACCTCTCTGTGGGAGGTTCAACAGTCAGAGCCTTACACCTCTCTATGGGAGGTTCAACAGTCAGAGCCTTACACCTCTCTGTGGGAGGTTCAACAGTCAGAGCCTTACACCCCTCTGTGGGAGGTTCAACAGTCAGAGCCTTACAGCTCTCTGTGGGAGGTCAAACAGTCAGAGCCTTACACCCCTCTGTGGGAGGTTCAACAGTCAGAGCCTTACAGCTCTCTGTGGGAGGTTCAACAGTCAGAGCCCAGCCTTACGCTCCTCTGTGGGAGGTTCAACAGTCAGAGCCTTACGCTCCTCTGTGGGAGGTTCAACAGTCAGAGCCTTACGCTCCTCTGTTGGAGGTTCAACAGTCAGTGCCAAGCCTTACACCTCTCTGTGGGAGGTTCAACAGTCAGAGCCTTACACCTCTCTGTGGGAGGTTCAACAGTCAGAGCCTTACACCTCTCTGTGGGAGGTTCAACAGTCAGAGCCTTACGCCCCTCTGTGGAAGATTCAACAGTCAGAGCCCAGCCTTACACCTCTCTGTGGGAGGTTCAACAGTCAGAGCCTTACACCTCTCTGTGGGAGGTTCAACAGTCAGAGCCGTACACCTCTCTGTGGGAGGTTCAACAGTCAGAGCCTTACACCTCTCTGTGGGAGGTTCAACAGTCAGAGCCTTACGCCTCTCTGTGGGAGGTTCAACAGTCAGAGCCCAGCCTTACACCTCTCTGTGGGAGGTTCAACAGTCAGAGCCGTACACCTCTCTGTGGGAGGTTCAACAGTCAGAGCCTTACACCTCTCTGTGGGAGGTTCAACAGTCAGAGCCTTACACCTCTCTGTGGGAGGTTCAACAGTCAGAGCCTTACGCTCCTCTGTGGGAGGTTCAACAGTCAGAGCCTTACGCTCCTCTGTGGGAGGTTCAACAGTCAGTGCCAAGCCTTACACCTCTCTGTGGGAGGTTCAACAGTCAGAGCCTTACACCTCTCTGTGGGAGGTTCAACAGTCAGAGCCTTACACCTCTCTGTGGGAGGTTCAACAGTCAGAGCCTTACGCCTCTCTGTGGGAGGTTCAACAGTCAGAGCCTTACGCCTCTCTGTGGGAGGTTCAACAGTCAGTGCCAAGCCTTACGCCCCTGACAAATAAACATCTGTCGCTCTGCCCCTGAGCAAGGCAGTTAACCCAGTGTTCCCCGGGCGCCGAAGACGTGGATGTCAATTAAGGCAGTCCCCCGCACCTCTCTGATTCAGAGGGGTTGAGTTAAATGAGGAAGACATATTTCAGTTGAATGCATTCTGTTGTACAACTGACTAGGTGACCCAGTTTCCCTTTCCTTTCATCATTCATTTGAGAGCAAAGGGCACACCGTCATCTCAGTATTGTGTTACCGATCGAACAACGGCCCCAGAGCAAATCTTTACTCTGTGTTGACTCCCATTCTGACATGAGATCTAATACATCAACTTCTATCAGGCTGCATGTTATATCTGTCCTTCTGTTGTCTTGGCCAGTCTGCTTCCCCAGCCAGCTGTGTGTTAGAGCGAGACTACAGCCCACTGGTTGCTTTACACACGTCTGCTGTGCTGCAGGGGGTCTGTACTCCACATGAAGGCACAATCTGGGATATGTCTTGTTGTTTGATTATAATTTCAATGAATTACAATCGGTATTGTTTATTGAAGACTTTAACTTGCATCCTTAACTCTCTAGGAATGTGAGGCTGGTTACATTTCCCCTTTTCCGTCCTACAGCTTCATACCAAATCGGGTGGCGGGGCTGCCCTTGGGGTGAAACACAAACTCAGGATTGGGGCTTTAAAAGTGCTGTGCAGAGAAACGGTGATGTCTTTAAAATAGGTCTCTCTCTCTCCCTCTCTTTCTCTCTCTCCCTCTCTCTCTCTCTCTCTCCCTCTTTCTCTCTCTCTCCCTCTCTCTCCCCCTCTCTCTCTCTCTCTCTCTCTCTCTCTCCCTCTCTCTCTCTCTCCCTATCTCACTCTCTCCCTATCTCACTCTCTCTCTCTCCCCCTCTCTCTCCCTCTCTCTCTCCCTCTCTCTCTCTCTCTCTCTCTCTCTCTCTCTCTCTCTCTCTCTCTCTCTCTCTCTCTCTCTCTCTCTCTCTCTCTCTCTCTCTCTCTCTCTCTCTCTCTCTCTCTCTCTCTCTCTCTCTCTCTCTCCCTCTCTCCCTCTCTCTCTCTCTCTCTCTCTCTCTCCCTCTCTCTCTCTGCTCTTGCAGAAGTGTTCCATTAGTAATGAGAGTTGCAGTGCTGAGTGACGAAGGTTTAGCCTCACCTGTCCATTGCACCAGTTATTGTGCTGAGAGAGAGGGTGAGGGAGAGGAGAGAGAGAGGGAAAAGGAGGAGACATAGAGAGTGGGCGAGGAGAGAGAGGGAGGGAGGGAGGCAGGGAGGTGGAGAAGGACAGACAAGGAGGGAGAAAGAGTGGGAGGGGAGAGGAGAGGGAGGGAGGGAGGGAGGTGGAGAAGGACAGACGGAGGGAGGGAGGGAGGGAGGGAGGGAGGGAGGGAGGGAGGGAAGTGGAGAAGGACAGAGAGTGTGGGGGGGAGAGAGAGTGGGAGAGGAGAGCGGGAGGGAGAGAGAGAGCGTGGTAGAGGAGAGAGATGGAGGGAGAGAGAATGGGAGAAGTGAGAGATGGAGGGAGAGAGAGAGCGTGGGAGAGGAGACAGAGGGAGGGAGGTGGAGAAGGACAGGGCGGGAGGGAGGGAGGGAAGAGATCAATAATATCCATCATCATTCCCTCCACTCCCTCTCCACTTCTCTACCTCCCTCCCTCCCTCCATTTGTCTCCCTCTATCTCCTTCCTCTCCTCTCCCCTATGTCCCTCTGTTTCCTCTCCCCTCTCTCCCTCTCTCCCTCTCTCTCTCTCTCTCTCTCTCTCTCTCTCTCTCTCTCTCTCTCCCTCTCTCTCTCTCCCCTTTCTCCCAATCTGTGTTTCCTCTCTCCTCCCCTCTCTGGTACCTCTCCTCAACCCAAACCTCCTCTCTGTGACTACCCACTATATTAACATTCACTATCCTATCTGACTACCCACCATAGTAACATTCACTATCCTATCTGACTACCCACCATAGTAATATTCACTATCCTATCTGACTACCCACCATAGTAACATTCACTATACTGTCTAACTACCCACCGTAGTAACATTCACTATCCTGTCTAACTACCCACTATAGTAACATTCACTATCCTATCTGACTACCCACCATAGTAACATTCACTATCCTATCTGACTACCCACCATAGTAATATTCACTATCCTATCTGACTACCCACCATAGTAACATTCACTATACTGTCTAACTACCCACCGTAGTAACATTCACTATCCTGTCTAACTACCCACCATAGTAATATTCACTATCCTATCTGACTACCCACCGTAGTAACATTCACTATCCTATCTGACTACCCACCATATTAACAGTCACTATCCTATCTGACTACCCACCGTAGTAACATTCACTATCCTATCTGACTACCCACCATAGTAACATTCACTATCCTATCTGACTACCCACCATAGTAACATTCACTATCCTATCTGACTACCCACCATAGTAATATTCACTATCCTATCTGACTACCCACCATAGTAACATTCACTATACTGTCTAACTACCCACCGTAGTAACATTCACTATCCTGTCTAACTACCCACCATAGTAACATTCACTATCCTATCTGACTACCCACTATAGTAACATTCACTATCCTATCTGACTACCCACCATAGTAATATTCACTATCCTATCTGACTACCCACTATAGTAACATTCACTATCCTGTCTAACTACCCACCATAGTAACATTCACTATCCTATCTGACTACCCACCATAGTAACATTCACTATCCTATCTGACTACCCACTATAGTAACATTCACTATCCTATCTGACTACCCACCATAGTAATATTCACTATCCTATCTGACTATCCACTATAGTAACATTCATTATCTTATCTGACTACCCACCATAGTAATATTCACTATCCTATCTGACTACCCACCATAGTAACATTCACTATCCTGTCTAACTACCCACCATAGTAACAGTCACTATCCTATCTGACTACCCACCATAGTAACAGTCACTATCCTATCTGACTACCCACCGTAGTAACATTCACTATCCTATCTAACTACCCACCATAGTAACATTCACTATCCTGTCTAACTACCCACCATAGTAACATTCACTATCCTATCTGACTACCCACCATAGTAACATTCACTATCCTATCTGACTACCCACCGTAGTAACATTCACTATCCTGTCTAACTACCCACCATAGTAACATTCACTATCCTATCTGACTACCCACTATAGTAACATTCACTATCCTGTCTGACTACCCACCATAGTAACATTCACTATCCTATCTAACTACCCACCATAGTAACATTCACTATCCTATCTGACTACCCACCATAGTAATATTCACTATCCTATCTGACTACCCACCATAGTAACATTCACTATACTGTCTAACTACCCACCGTAGTAACATTCACTATCCTGTCTAACTACCCACCATAGTAATATTCACTATCCTATCTGACTACCCACCGTAGTAACATTCACTATCCTATCTGACTACCCACCATAGTAACATTCACTATCCTATCTGACTACCCACCATAGTAACATTCACTATCCTATCTGACTACCCACCATAGTAATATTCACTATCCTATCTGACTACCCACCATAGTAACATTCACTATACTGTCTAACTACCCACCGTAGTAACATTCACTATCCTGTCTAACTACCCACCATAGTAACATTCACTATCCTATCTGACTACCCACTATAGTAACATTCACTATCCTATCTGACTACCCACCATAGTAATATTCACTATCCTATCTGACTACCCACTATAGTAACATTCACTATCCTGTCTAACTACCCACCATAGTAACATTCACTATCCTATCTGACTACCCACCATAGTAACATTCACTATCCTATCTGACTACCCACTATAGTAACATTCACTATCCTATCTGACTACCCACCATAGTAATATTCACTATCCTATCTGACTATCCACTATAGTAACATTCATTATCTTATCTGACTACCCACCATAGTAATATTCACTATCCTATCTGACTACCCACCGTAGTAACATTCACTATCCTGTCTAACTACCCACCATAGTAACAGTCACTATCCTATCTGACTACCCACCATAGTAACAGTCACTATCCTATCTAACTACCCACCATAGTAACATTCACTATCCTGTCTAACTACCCACCATAGTAACATTCACTATCCTATCTGACTACCCACCATAGTACCATTCACTATCCTATCTGACTACCCACCGTAGTAACATTCACTATCCTGTCTAACTACCCACCATAGTAACATTCACTATCCTATCTGACTACCCACTATAGTAACATTCACTATCCTGTCTGACTACCCACCATAGTAACATTCACTATCCTATCTAACTACCCACCATAGTAACATTCACTATCCTATCTGACTACCCACCGTAGTAACATTCACTATCCTATCTGACTACCCACCATAATAACAGTCACTATCCTATCTGACTACCAACTATATTAACAGTCACTATCCTATCTGACTACCCACATTAAGTGAATTATCCTTCCCAAATGACTATGATTACCATAGTAACATTAAATTACTATGATTACCATAGTAACAGTAAGTGACTATGATTACCATAGTAACAGTAAATGACTATGGATACCATAGTAACAGTAAATGACTATGATTACCATAGTAACAGTAAATGACTATGATTACCATAATAACAGTAAATGACTATGATTACCATAGTAACAGTACATGACTATGATTACCATAGTAACAGTAAATGACTATGGATACCATAGTAACAGTAAATGACTATGATTACCATAGTAACAGTAAATGACTATGATTACCATAGTAACAGTAAATTACTATGATTACCATAGTAACAGTAAATGACTATGATTACCATAATAACAGTAAATGACTATGATTACCATAGTAACAGTAAATGACTATGATTACCATAGTAACAGTAAATGACTATGATTACCATAATAACAGTAAATGACTATGATTACCATAGTAACAGTAAATGACTATGATTACCATAATAACAGTAAATGACTATGATTACCATAGTAACAGTACATTACTATGATTACCATAGCAACAGTAAATGACTATGATTACCATAGTAACAGTAAATGACTATGATTATCATAATAACAGTAAATGACTATGGATACCATAGTAACAGTACATTACTATGATTACCATAGTAACAGTAAATGACTATGATTACCATAGTAACAGTAAATGACTATGATTACCATAATAACAGTAAATGACTATGGATACCATAGTAACAGTAAATGACTATGGATACCATAGTAACAGTAAATGACTATGGATACCATAGTAACAGTAAATGACTATGGATACCATAGTAACAGTAAATGACTATGGATACCATAGTAACAGTAAATGACTATGGATACCATAGTAACAGTAAATGACTATGATTACCATAGTAACAGTAAATGACTATGGATACCATAGTAACAGTAAATGACTATGATTACCATAGTAACAGTAAATGACAATGATTACCATAATAACAGTAAATGACTATGATTACCATAGTAACAGTAAATGACTATGGATACCATAGTAACAGTAAATGACTATGATTACCATAGTAACAGTAAATGACTATGATTACCATAGTAACAGTAAATGACTATGGATACCATAGTAACAGTAAATGACTATGATTACCACAAGTAATCTGAACACATGTTCATATCATCAGTTACCATTTATAATCCATTATGATAAACCATGTGGTGATCTGTAATCCATTATGATAAACCATGTGGTGATCTGTAATCCATTATGATAAACCATGTGGTGATCTGTAATCCATTATGATAAACCATGTGGTGATCTGTAATCCATTATGATAAACCATGTGGTGATCTGTAATCCATTATGATAAACCATGTGGTGATCTGTAATCCATTATGATAAACCATGTGGTGATCTGTAATCCATTATGATAAACCATGTGGTGATCTGTAATCCATTATGATAAACCATGTGGTGATCTGTAATCCATTATGATAAACCATGTTGTGATCTGTAATCCATTATGATAAACCATGTGGTGATCTGTAATCCATTATGATAAACCATGTGGTGATCTGTAATCCATTATGATAAACCATGTGGTGATCTGTAATCCATTATGATAAACCATGTGGTGATCTGTAATCCATTATGATAAACCATGTGGTGATCTGTAATCCATTATGATAAACCATGTGGTGATCTGTAATCCATTCTACTAAACCATGTGGTGATCTGTAATCCATTATGATAAACCATGTGGTGATCTGTAATCCATTATGATAAACCATGTGGTGATCTGTAATCCATTATGATAAACCATGTGGTGATCTGTAATCCATTATGATAAACCATGTGGTGATCTGTAATCCATTATGATAAACCATGTGATGATCCAGATATTGAACTGTTGTTTTCTGTTCAGCCATAATAGCTTCCCATCTGTGTTCACAACACATAAATTATACATGATTTATCAGTATTAACTTGAAGAGAGAATTATATTTTTTAATTTCCATGAGTGACAGCTGGTGATGTTTAATATCTGCAAATGCGTCCTTCATTCAATCAAGTGCAGCACGAACTGAAATCGACTTGAAATGAAAACTGAAATGAGCCCTAAACTTGCAACAAATAGTCATAATTTCAGCCTTCAGGCTTCCACATCCTCCAAGACAGGTGAAAAAAATAAGAGATTAAAAAAAAGCCATATAAAAGAGAGATGGAGAGACAGAGGACTCAGAATAGAAACAGAGTGTCCTCTGCCTGCAGGTCATCAATAACCCCGGGGAGAGAGAGTGACCACAACCGAGCAGTCTGCGATCTGCCTCGACCAACCTGAAATATTATCTCCAACCCCCGGCTGTAACATCCACTTTGGAAGTCGCTCCGCTTCCCTTGCCCCCCCCCCCCCCCCCCCCCCCGGAGTCGATTAATATTGATTGTGCGTTTGCACAGGCATGTGTGTCTCCTCAGATGGAACCAAACAACTCTCGGTCTCACTGGGAGGGTTATTCCCCCCCTGGGATTTAGCAGCACAGGGGAAAACAGTTAGCCTACTGCTCTGGGGGAGAAAAAACAGAATTAAGGGAAATAAACAATAAGGGGAAAGGTAGAAACTATGGCAGGCCAGAGGCTGAGGGAAGAGGAGCTGCAGAGAGACTTAGACTCAGAGGCTGAGGGAAGAGGAGCTGCAGAGAGACTTAGACTCAGAGGCTGAGGGAAGAGGAGCTGCAGAGAGACTCAGACTCAGTTCTGCCTACACATTTTCTATAAGATTGAGGTCACGGCTTTGTGATGGCCACTCCAATACCTTGACTTTGTTGTCCTTAAGCCATTTTGCCAAAACTTTGGAAGTATGCTTGGGGTCATTGTCCATTTGGAAGATCCATTTGCGACCAAGCTTTAACTTACCGACTGATGTCTTGAGATGTTGCTTTAATATATCAACATAATTTTCCTCCCTCATGATGCCATCTATTTTGTGAAGTGCATCAGTCCCTCCTGCAGCAAAGCACCCCCAAAACATGGTGCTGCCACTACCGTGCTTCACGGTTGGGATGGTGTTCTTCGGTTAGCAAGCCTCCCCCTTTTTCCTACAAACATAACAATGGTCATTATGGCCAAACAGTTCTATTTTTGTTTCATCAGACCAGAGGACATTTCTCCAAAAGGTACGATCTTTGTCCCCATGTGCAGTTATAAACCGTAATCTGGCTTTTTTATGGCAGTTTTGGAGCAGTGACTTCTTCCTTGCTGAGCAGCCTTTCAGGTTGTGTCGATATGGGACTTGTTTTACTGTGGATATAGATACTTTTGTACCTGTTTTCACACCAAAGTACGTTCATCTCCAGGAGACAGAACGTGTCTCCTTCCTGAGCGGTATGACGGCTGCGTGGTCCCATGGTGTTTATACTTGCGTACTATTGTTTGTACAGATGTACGTGGTACCTTCAGGCGTTTGGAAATTGATCCCAAGGATGAACCAGACTTGTGGAGGTCTACAATTTTTTTTCTGAGGTCTTGACTGATTTCTTTTGATTTTCCCATGATGTCAAGCAAAGAGGCACAGAGTTTGAAGTTAGGCCTTGAAATACATCCACAGGTACACCTCCAATTGACTCAAATGATGTCAATTAGCCTATCAGAAGCTTCTAAAGCCATGACATCATTTTCTGGAATTTTCCAAGCTGTTTAAAGGCACAGTCAACTTAGTGTATGTAAACTTCTGACTTCAACTGTGTATAATTATTTCTTTATAGAGGTATATAACTATCACTGATATTCTGGAAGTAGATATAAACTACAGGAAGCCGTGCAATCCAGGGGCACTCAGGACCACTTGTGTTTCAGTTCAATAAGCTGCTGCACTGTACTGGAGAACTAAATGTGTTGTAAAATACTCTGAAATGTTTCACTGCAGCATACTGTAAATTGTGGTACTTAGGAATATGTTTTGGGGGTGGGGGAAAGAATTGCTGTATTTCGAGTGGTACTGTAATTCCACCCCACGGAATACAGTGACATACTGTATTTTTGGTGGTCCCAAAAAACCGTTTGACCACTAGTGGGCGCATGGTGTTGTTGTTTCTGGCTCATTAACATATTTTGAGGCGTGTCTTGTAAGAGGCTATATTTGTTGCGCCCCTGAGTGAGAATGCTGTACCAAACAAGCACTCCTGTGTGGTTATGATTCCAATCCATTTGAAATATGTAGGGGATAGATTGGAGTGGCGGGAAGTCTTTACCCTTAAATGGTTGAGCATGTTGCCATGTTCCTTCGGTCTGTTTAACCATGGAGTCCCTGCCAGTTTGTTAATTCAGGCCTCTAGATGTGGAAGTGATGTAAAAACCCAAATATTCATTAATATGCTGTAATGTGGAAACCCTTCACCT
This sequence comes from Salvelinus alpinus, assembly GCF_045679555.1. Lineage (NCBI taxonomy): Eukaryota > Metazoa > Chordata > Actinopteri > Salmoniformes > Salmonidae > Salvelinus > Salvelinus alpinus. The sequence continues at coordinate 43,369,848 of NC_092107.1, forward strand.
AGCAGCCAACCTGCTTGCCCCAATCCCTTGTAATTACAGTAAAAGAACGGTGAAATACAAACCCCTCCCCTCAACAAATGTAATTAATTCTACAGATACGGTAGCATTTACTGTTTTACAGTAAAATAAAGTCAATTTTACGATATTGTACTGTCTGTCATTACACAGTAATTGCTTTGATTATGTATTTATATTACAATAGGAGTACTGTAATATGATACACTATATTACTGTAGGAGTAGTGTAATATGATACACTATATTACTGTAGGAGTACTGTAATATGATACACTGTATTACTGTAGGAGTACTGTAATATGATACACTGTATTACTGTAGGAGTACTGTAATATGATACACTATATTACTGTAGGAGTACTGTAATATGATACACTGTATTACTGTAGATGTACTGTACTATGATACTCTATATTACTGTAGGTGTACTGTAATACGATACTCTATATTACTGTAGGTGTACTGTACTATGATACTGTATTTATATTACTGTAGATGTACTGTAACATAATACTGTATTTATATTACTGTAGGTGTACTGTAATACGATACTCTATATTACTGTAGGTGTACTGTAATATGATACACTATATTACTGTAGGAGTACTGTAATATGATACTGAATTTATATTACTGTAGATGTACTGTACTATGATACTGTATTTATATTACTGTAGATGTACTGTAACATAATACTGTATTTATATTACTGTAGGAGTACTGTAATACGATACTCTATATTACTGTAGGTGTACTGTAATACGATACTCTATATTACTGTAGGTGTACTGTAATATGATACTGCAGTTATATTACTGTAGGTGTACTGTAATACGATACTCTACATTACTGTAGGTGAACTCTAATATGATACTCTATATTACTGTAGGTGTACTTGCAACCGAGCAGACTGTCAGATACTGTTAAAGTCACGTGACCGTACTGTGTAATGCCTACTGTACTTATTTAATTGTATTTATCTTGTATATGTCCAGATAGAAACGCCCTGGTGAAAATGTAGAAGCAACGGATACAATCAGAGTTGAAATGTGGTCATTATGTCATTGCAACTACTTTTGCCTACTGGGGAATGAGTTTGCACCATGTCTTTCATGTCTTTCACATTCCTACAGTGACTAATGAGAGACAAGGATGTGTTCATCTCACTCTGCTCTGTGTGTGTTGATAGGCTACACACGCACACAAGCCTGAACACACAGGTGCATGGACACACACACACACACACACACACACACACACACACACACACACACACACACACACACACACACACACACACACACACACACACACACACACACAATGAGGAACAGCAACAGTGTGTTAATCTGTCCTTGTTCTGATAGACAGTGCTGCTCATTAGGAACACATTAGGTGTTCAGAGTACCAGGTCAGAGAGAGAAGTGGAGATGAAACCAGAGGAAGAAGTGAAGGAAGAGGAGGATGAGGATGAGGATGAGGAAGAGGAGGAGGAAGAGGATGAAGGAAGAGGAGGCGGAAGTGGAAGAGGAGGAGGAGGAGGATGAAGGAAGAGGATGAAGGAGGAGGAAGAGGAGGAGGAGGAGGAAGAGGATGAAGGAGGAGGAAGAGGAGGAGGAAGAGGAGGAGGAATAGGATGAAGGAAGGGGATGAAGGAAGAGGATGAAGGAGGAGGAAGAGGAGGAGGAGGATGAAGAGGACAAGGAGTAGTAAAAGGACAAAGGAAGAGAAGTTTCAACTGCAGCATCCTTTATTCACTCATCTTTCCTTAGTCCTGGGGTGGGATGCTGACCTATCAACACTCAGCTTTCCTTAGTCCTAGGGTGGGATGCTGACCTATCAACACTCAGCTTTCCTTAGTCCTGGGCTGGGATGCTGCCCTATCAACACTCAGCTTTCCTTAGTCCTGGGCTGGGATGCTGACCTATCAACACTCATCTTTCCTTAGTCCTGGGCTGGGATGCTGTCCTATCAATACTCAGCTTTCCTTAGTCCTGGGCTGGGATGATGCCCTATCAATACTCAGCTTTCCTTAGTCCTGGGCTGGGATGATGCCCTATCAACACTCAGCTTTCCTTAGTCCTAGGCTGGGATGCTGACCTATCAACACTCAGCTTTCCTTAGTCCTGGGCTGGGATGATGCCCTATCAATACTCAGCTTTCCTTAGTCCTGGGCTGGGATGATGCCCTATCAACACTCAGCTTTCCTTAGTCCTGGGCTGGGATGATGCCCTATCAATACTCAGCTTTCCTTAGTCCTGGGCTGGGATGCTGACCTATCAACACTCAGCTTTCCTTAGTCCTGGGCTGGGATGATGCCCTATCAATACTCAGCTTTCCTTAGTCCTAGGCTGGGATGCTGACCTATCAACACTCATCTTTCCTTAGTCCTGGGCTGGGATGCTGACCTATCAACACTCAGCTTTCCTTAGTCCTAGGGTGGGATGCTGACCTATCAACACTCAGCTTTCCTTAGTCCTAGGGTGGGATGCTGACCTATCAACACTCAGCTTTCCTTAGTCCTGGGCTGGGATGCTGACCTATCAACACTCAGCTTTCCTTAGTCCTGGGCTGGGATGCTGCCCTATCAACACTCAGCTTTCCTTAGTCCTAGGCTGGGATGCTGACCTATCAACACTCATCTTTCCTTAGTCCTGGGCTGGGATGCTGCCCTATCAACACTCAGCTTTCCTTAGTCCTAGGCTGGGATGCTGACCTATCAACACTCAGCTTTCCTTAGTCCTGGGCTGGGATGATGCCCTATCAATACTCAGCTTTCCTTAGTCCTGGGCTGGGATGATGCCCTATCAATACTCAGCTTTCCTTAGTCCTGGGGTGGGATGCTGCCCAATCAGTACTCAGCTTTCCTTAGTGAATCCAAGATGGCGTAGCAGTCGGACGTGTATTTGTTTTGTCCTGTCCCGTGTAAATAGTATTCGTATTTTTCGTATACATTTCGTATACAGTAATCCCTCGTTTATCGCGGGGGTTACGTTCCGAAAATGACCCGCGATAAGTGAAATCCGCGAAATAGAAAACTTTTTTTTTTTTTACAATTAGCAACTATTACATGTATACAAATACAGTGACTCACGTGTAGGCCGTTTCGTCGACATTATGGGTTTAGGAGATGTTCGAAATTACAAGATAATTTGGCCAACTTAATGTAAATTTGCCAAGCTGTTTTATGTACGTACACATAACTGCACGAGACGACAAAATGATAGCACAATTCGTAGCATGTTTTGATACAAGAAGCGGGAGTTTGTTTTTAGCGAATCAGAATGCAGAGCACAATGCACCAAAAAAAAAAAAAAAATGCATTATGAAAATCCGCGAAATAGCGAATCCGCGATAAGTGAACCGCGAAGTGGCGAGGGATCACTGTATATTTTAATTTCACTTTCCATCTAGGAACTGAATATACATTCCTACATTCCGCCTCACCCAATGTGGTACGGACCTGCTATTTTTTTATACTTTAGAACCTTAACCCCAATCAGAAGCTAGCCAGATAACTAGCTACTAGCTAGTAGTCAGTTAGCCACTGCTGCGGTCTTCACCCTCAACTCGGACACAGCCAGCTTCAATACCGGGCCAATACCTGCCAGTCTGCAAGCGCGATATCAACCCAGAGCATATAGGACTGCTTTTTCTCTACCACATCACCGGATTCCTGACGCAAGCTCTGGACAATTACACCGTATCATCACAGCTAGCTAGCTGCAACCGAGTGGCTACTACTGGCTAACACCTCTGTCCCGAAGCAAGCACCAGTTAGCCTTGAGCTAGCCTCGAGCTAGGCCCATCTGCCGGCTAGCTGAAGAGGTCTACCAGCGAATTCTTGGGCTACAATACCAGCTACAAGCTAATTTAGCCATTTTTTTGCCGCTGCTAGTAGCTTTTACCTTCTGCACAGACACCAGCCCTGTTATTAGCCTGGATATTACTCACCAATTTACCAGCATCGGACTGTCTCTCGACAACAACGCCGGATTCCTGCCGTAATCCCTGAGCCACTGCTTCTGATCCTCACAGCTAGCTTGCGGCTAGCGCAGCTAGCGCCACTGCCACGAAGCTAGCACCAGTTAGCAAACACAATTCTACAATTCACAACCTCTCTTTCGCCATCGCCATCTGGCTTGGATTCTCTGTCGACACGACCACGTCTGAGCAGACCCCCTCCGTCTGAGCAGACCACCCCCCGGGCTACTAACTTTAAACGCCGCGTGCTAGCTTAGTGGAGGCCTCCCTGCTCCATCTACGGCTGCCCCCTGGACACTATGATCACTTGGCTACATAGCTGATGCATGCTTGACTGTCCATTAATTCACGGTACTCCATTCTGTTTATTTGTGTTTTATCTGTCGGCTCTGTGCTTTAACTCAGGATCTGTGTGTAGTTAATCCGACCCTCTCTGCCTAGTCGTCGCCATTTTTACCTGTTGTTGCTGTGTTAGACTAGCACCCTGTTATTGCTGCTGTTATCTTACCTGTTGTTTTAGCTAGCTCTCCCAATCAAGACCTGCAATCACTTTATGCCTTATTGTATGTCTCTCTCAAATATCAATATGCCTTGCATACTGTTGTTCAGGCTAGTTATCATTATCATTGTTTTGGTTTGCAATGGACCCTGTAGTTCCACTCTCCGTACCTCTGATACCTCCTTGGTCCCACCCCCCACATATGCGGTGACCTCACCCATTGAGACCAGCATGTCCAGAGATACAACCTCTCTTATCATCACCCAGTGCCTGGGCTTGCCTCCGCTGTACCCACGCCCCACCATACCCCTGTCTGCACATTATGCCCAGAATCTATTCTACCACGCCCATAAATCTGCTCCTTTTATTCTTTGTCCCCAACGCTCTAGGCGACCAGTTTTGATAGCCTTTAGCCGCACCCTCATCCTACTACTCCTCTGTTCCTCGGGTGATGTGGAGGTAAACCCAGGCCCTGCATGTCCCCAGTCACCCTCATTTGTTGACTTCTGTGATCGAAAAAGCCTTGGCCTCATGCATGTCAACATCAGAAGCCTCCTCCCTAAGTTTGCCTTACTCACCGCTTTAGCACACTCTGCCAACCCTGATGTCCTTGCCGTGTCCGAATCCTGGCTTAGGAAGGCCACCAAAAATTCTGAGATTTCCATACCCAACTATAACACTTTCCGTCAAGATAGAACTGCCAAAGGGGGAGGAGTTGCAATCTACTGCAGAGATAGCCTGCAAAGTTCTGTCATACTTTCCAGGTCTATGCCCAAACAGTTCGAACTTCTAATTTTAAAAATTAATCTCTCCAGAAATAAGTCTCTCACTGTTGCCGCCTGCTACCGACCCCCCTCAGCTCCCAGCTGTGCCCTGGACACCATCTGTGAATTGATCGCTCCCCATCTAGCTTCAGAGTTTGTTCTGTTAGGTGACCTAAACTGGGATATGCTTAACACCCCGGCAGTCCTACAATCCAAGCTTGATGCCCTCAATCTCACACAAATCATCAAGGAACCCACCAGGTACAACCCTAAATCCGTAAACATGGGCACCCTAATAGACATTATCCTGACCAACCTGCCCTCCAAATACACCTCTGCTGTCTTCAATCAAGATCTCAGCGATCACTGCCTCATTGCCTGTATCCGCCACAGGTCCGCGGTCAAACGACCACCCCTCATCACTGTCAAACGCTCCCTAAAACACTTCTGCGAGCAGGCCTTTCTAATCGACCTGGCCCGGGTACCCTGGAAGGATATTGACCTCATCCCGTCAGTTGAGGATGCCTGGTCATTCTTTAAATGTTACTTCCTCACCATATTAGACAAGCATGCTCCGTTCAAAAAATGCAGAACCAAGAACAGATATAGCCCTTGGTTCACTCCAGACCTGACTGCCCTCGACCAGCACAAAAACATCCTGTGGCAAACTGCAATAGCATCGAAGAGCCCCCGCGATATGAAACTGTTCAGGGAAGTCAGGAACCAATACACGCAGTCAGTCAGGAAAGCAAAGGCCAGCTTTTTCAAGCAGAAATTTGCATCCTGTAGCTCTAACTCCAAAAAGTTCTGGGATACTGTAAAGTCCATGGAGAACAAGAGCACCTCCTCCCAGCTGCCCACTGCACTGAGGCTAGGTAACACGGTCACCACCGATAAATCCGTGATAATCGAAGACTTCAACAAGCATTTCTCAATGGCTGGCCATGCCTTCCTCCTGGCGACTCCAACCTTGGCCAACAGCCCCGCCCCCCCCGCTGCTACTCGCCCAAGCCTCCCCAGCTTCTCCTTTACCCAAATCCAGATAGCAGATGTTCTGAAAGAGCTGGAAAACCTGGACCCATACAAATCAGCTGGGCTTGACAATCTGGACCCCCTATTTCTGAAACTGTCCGCCGCCATTGTCGCACCCCCTATCACCAGCCTGTTCAACCTCTCCTTCGTATCATCTGAGATCCCCAAGGATTGGAAAGCTGCCGCGGTCATCCCCCTCTTCAAAGGGGGAGACACCCTGGACCCAAACTGTTACAGACCTATATCCATCCTGCCCTGCCTATCTAAGGTCTTCGAAAGCCAAGTCAACAAACAGATCACTGACCATCTCGAATCCCACCGTACCTTCTCCGCTGTGCAATCCGGTTTCCGAGCCGGTCATGGGTGCACCTCAGCCACGCTCAAGGTACTAAACGATATCATAACCGCCATCGATAAAAGACATTACTGTGCAGCCGTCTTCATCGACCTGGCCAAGGCTTTCGACTCTGTCAATCACCATATTCTTATCGGCAGACTCAGTAGACTGCCTTGCCTGGTTCACCAACTACTTTGCAGACAGAGTTCAGTGTGTCAAATCGGAGGGCATGTTGTCCGGTCCTCTGGCAGTCTCTATGGGGGTACCACAGGGTTCAATTCTCGGGCCGACTCTTTTCTCTGTATACATCAATGATGTTGCTCTTGCTGCGGGCGATTCCCTGATCCACCTCTACGCAGACGACACCATTCTATATACTTCCGGCCCTTCCTTGGACACTGTGCTATCTAACCTCCAAACGAGCTTCAATGCCATACAACACTCCTTCCGTGGCCTCCAACTGCTCTTAAACGCTAGTAAAACCAAATGCATGCTTTTCAACCGTTCGCTGCCTGCACCCGCACGCCCGACTAGCATCACCACCCTGGACGGTTCCGACCTAGAATATGTGGACATCTATAAGTACCTAGGTGTCTGGCTAGACTGCAAACTCTCCTTCCAGACTCATATCAAACATCTCCAATCCAAAATCAAAGCAAGAATCGGCTTTCTATTCCGCAACAAAGCCTCCTTCACTCACGCCGCCAAACTTACCCTAGTAAAACTGACTATCCTACCGATCCTCGACTTCGGCGATGTCATCTACAAAATAGCTTCCAATACTCTACTCAGCAAACTGGATGCAGTTTATCACAGTGCCATTCGTTTTGTTACTAAAGCACCTTATACGACCCACCACTGCGACCTGTATGCCCTAGTCGGCTGGCCCTCGCTACATGTTCGTCGTCAGACCCACTGGCTCCAGGTCATCTACAAGGCTATGCTAGGTAAAGTGCCGCCTTATCTCAGTTCACTGGTCACGATGGCTACACCCACCCGCAACACGCGCTCCAGCAGGTGTATCTCACTGATCATCCCTAAAGCCAAAACCTCATTTGGACGCCTTTCCTTCCAGTTCTCTGCTGCCTGCGACTGGAACGAATTGCAAAAATCTCTGAAGTTGGAGACTTTTATCTCCCTCAACAACTTTAAAAATCTGCTATCCGAGCAGCTAACCGATCGCTGCAGCTGTACATAGTCCATCTGTAAACTACCCACCCAATTTACCTACCTCACCCCCCATACTGCTTTTATTTATTTACTTTTCTGCTCTTTTGCACACCAGTATCTCTTCTTGCACATGATCATCTGATGATTTATCACTCCAGTGTTAATCTGCTAAATTATGTTTATTCGATTTATTGCCTACCTCATGCCTTTTGCACACATTGTATATAGATTCTCTTTTTTTTCTACCATGTTATTGACTTGTTTATTGTTTACTCCATGTGTAACTCTGTGTTGTCTGTTCACACTGCTATGCTTTATCTTGGCCAGGTCGCAGTTGCAAATGAGAACTTGTTCTCAACTAGCCTACCTGGTTAAATAAAGGTGAAATAAAAAAAAATAAAAAAAAAAAAGTCCTGGGCTGGGATGCTGCCCAATCAGTACTCAGCGTTCCTTAGTCCTGGGCTGGGATGATGTCCTATCAATACTCAGCGTTCCTTAGTCCTGGGCTGGGATGATGTCCTATCAATACTCAGCGTTCCTTAGTCCTGGGCTGGGATGATGTCCTATCAATACTCAGCGTTCCTTAGTCCTGGGCTGGGATGATGTCCTATCAATACTCAGCGTTCCTTAGTCCTGGGCTGGGATGTTGTCCTATCAATACTCAGCGTTCCTTAGTCCTGGGCTGGGATGATGTCCTATCAATACTCAGCGTTCCTTAGTCCTGGGCTGGGATGATGTCCTATCAATACTCAGCGTTCCTTAGTCCTGGGCTGGGATGATGTCCTATCAATACTCAGCGTTCCTTAGTCCTGGGCTGGGATGATGTCCTATCAATACTCAGCATTCCTTAGTCCTGGGCTGGGATGATGTCCTATCAATACTCAGCTTTCCTTAGTCCTGGGCTGGGATGATGTCCTATCAATACTCAGCTTTCCTTAGTCCTGGGCTGGGATGATGTCCTATCAATACTCAGCTTTCCTTAGTCCTGGGCTGGGATGATGTCCTATCAATACTCAGCGTTCCTTAGTCCTGGGCTGGGATGATGTCCTATCAATACTCAGCGTTCCTTAGTCCTGGGCTGGGATGATGTCCTATCAATACTCAGCGTTCCTTAGTCCTGGGCTGGGATGATGTCCTATCAATACTCAGCTTTCCTTAGTCCTGGGCTGGGATGCTGTCCTATCAATACTCAGCTTTCCTTAGTCCTGGGCTGGGATGTTGTCCTATCAATACTCAGCTTTCCTTAGTCCTGGGCTGGGATGATGTCCTATCAATACTCAGCGTTCCTTAGTCCTGGGCTGGGATGATGTCCTATCAATACTCAGCTTTCCTTAGTCCTGGGCTGGGATGATGTCCTATCAATACTCAGCTTTCCTTAGTCCTGGGCTGGGATGCTGCCCTATCAATACTCAGCTTTCCTTAGTCCTGGGCTGGGATGATGTCCTATCAACACTCAGCTTTCCTTAGTCCTGGGGTGGGATGCTGCCCTATCAATACTCAGCGTTCCTTAGTCCTGGGCTGGGATGCTGTCCTATCAATACTCAGCTTTCCTTAGTCCTGGGCTGGGATGCTGTCCTATCAATACTCAGCTTTCCTTAGTCCTGGGCTGGGATGCTGCCCTATCAACACTCAGCTTTCCTTAGTCCTGGGGTGGGATGCTGCCCTATCAATACTCAGCGTTCCTTAGTCCTGGGCTGGGATGCTGTCCTATCAATACTCAGCTTTCCTTAGTCCTGGGCTGGGATGCTGTCCTATCAATACTCAGCTTTCCTTAGTCCTGGGCTGGGATGCTGCCCTATCAACACTCAGCTTTCCTTAGTCCTGGGCTGGGATGCTGCTCTATCAATACTCAGCTTTCCTTAGTTCTGGGCTGGGATGCTGCCCTATCAAAACTCAGCTTTCCTTAGTCCTGGGCTGGGATGCTGCCCTATCAACACTCAGCTTTCCTTAGTCCTGGGCTGGGATGCTGTCCTATCAATACTCAGCTTTCCTTAGTCCTGGGCTGGGATGCTGCCCTATAAATACTCAGCTTTCCTTAGTCCTGGGCTGGGATGCTGCCCTATCAATACTCAGCTTTCCTTAGTCCTGGGCTGGGATGCTGCCCTATCAATACTCAGCTTTCCTTAGTCCTTGGCTGGGATGCTGCCCTATCAACTCAGCTTTCCTTAGTCCTGGGCTGGGATGCTGTCCTATCAATAATCAGCTTTCCTTAGTCCTGGGCTGGGCTGCTGCCCTATCAATACTCAGCTTTCCTTAGTCCTGGGCTGGGATGCTGCCCTATCAACACTCAGCTTTCCTTAGTCCTGGGCTGGGATGCTGCTCTATCAATACTCAGCTTTCCTTAGTCCTGGGCTGGGATGCTACCCTATCAACACTCTCTCTCTCTCTTGGTTTAAATACTATTTTCATTTAAATACTCCTTGCTGCACTTAATAATTGAGCTTGTCAGTTCCACTGAAACCAATAGAAAAGTCCCAAAATTGTAAACCATCCCCATCTGGCACTCCAGGTGGTCTGAAGAAAACGCTCAAGGTTTTTGAAAGAGTTGAAATAGTATTTGAACCCAGGCCTGTTCTCCCATTAACACCTCTCAGAGATACTCTCTGAAACCAGGCCTGTTCTCTCAGGGATACTCTCTGAAACCAGGAAAGTTCTCTCAGAGATACTCTCTGAAACCAGGAAAGTTCTCTCAGAGATACTCTCTGAAACCAGGAAAGTTCTCTCAGAGATACTCTCTGAAACCAGGAAAGTTCTCTCAGAGGTAATATCTGAACACAGACAGCTGCAACTGGACCGTACGACGAATGGGTCCTGATCATCCCGCACTACGTTCCTGTGATCGTCTTCGGGGGCGGTGCGCTGCTGCAGCAAGTCGAGGGGGGGGGGGGGGGGGGTTCTGTCACGGATCCTTCCGGAACTGTGTCCTTACCTTGTCCCCATTTCCCTGAGTGTAATTCAATAAATGTGCCCTCTGGTTCACCATTGGATTTGTTGATTATTGTTCCAATGTCCGTTGGTTGTGTGAGTTCCTGTTCCTTGTTGTTTTGGCTTTCGCTCCGCTTGTATTGTGCAGATGAATACGGGTCTCGTCCCGTGAGGTATCGTTGTGTGTGTGTATGTTACGGGTCTCGTCCCGTGAGGTATCGTTGTGTGTGTGTATGTTACGGGTCTCGTCCCGTGAGGTATCGTTGTGTGCGTGTATGTTACGGGTCTCGTCCCATGAGGTATCGTTGTGTGTGTGTATGTTACGGGTCTCGTCCCGTGAGGTATCGTTGTGTGTGTGTATGTTACGGGTCTCGTCCCGTGAGGTATCGTTGTGTGTGTGTATGTTACGGGTCTCGTCCCGTGAGGTATCGTTGTGTGTGTGTGTTACAGGTCTCGTCCCGTGAGGTATCGTTGTGTGTGCGTGTGTTACAGGTCTCGTCCCGTGAGGTATCGTTGTGTGTGTGTGTTACAGGTCTCGTCCCGTGAGGTATCGTTGTGTGTGTGTGTGTTACAGGTCTCGTCCCGTGAGGTATCGTTGTGTGTGTGTGTGTTACAGGTCTCGTCCCGTGAGGTATCGTTGTGTGCGTGTATGTTACGGGTCTCGTCCCGTGAGGTATCGTTGTGTGTGTGTATGTTACGGGTCTCGTCCCGTGAGGTATCGTTGTGTGTGTGTATGTTACGGGTCTCGTCCCATAATATCTATTCGAGGTACTCCTCGCTCTCTCTTTTGTTTGGGTTTCAACCCGGTCTAAAGTAGTGCACTACCCTATGGGTCCTGGTCTATAGTAGTGCACTACCCTATGGGTCCTGGTCTAAAGTAGTGCACTACCCTATGGGTCCTGGTCTAAAGTAGTACACTACCCCTATGGGTCCTGGTCTAAAGTAGTGCACTACCCTATGGGTCCTGGTCTAAAGTAGTGCACTACCCTATGGGTCCTGGTCTATAGTAGTACACTACCCCTATGGGTCCTGGTCTAAAGTAGTGCACTACCCTATGGGTCCTGGTCTATAGTAGTGCACTACCCTATGGGTCCTGGTCTAAAGTAGTGCACTACCCTATGGGTCCTGGTCTATAGTAGTGCACTACCCTATGGGTCCTGGTCTATAGTAGTGCACTACCCTATGGGTCCTGGTCTAAAGTAGTGCACTACCCTATGGGTCCTGGTCTAAAGTAGTGCACTACCCTATGGTTCCTGGTCTAAAGTAGTGCACTACCCCTATGGGTCCTGGTCTAAAGTAGTGCACTACCCTATGGTTCCTGGTCTAAAGTAGTGCACTACCCTATGGGTCCTGGTCTAAAGTAGTGCCCTACCCTATGGGTCCTGGTCTAAAGTAGTGCACTACCCTATGGGGCCTGGTCTAAAGTAGTGCACTACCCTATGGTTCCTGGTCTAAAGTAGTGCACTACCCCTATGGGTCCTGGTCTAAAGTGGTGCACTACCCTATGGTTCCTGGTCTAAAGTAGTGCACTACCCTATGGGTCCTGGTCTAAAGTAGTGCCCTACCCTATGGGTCCTGGTCTAAAGTAGTGCACTACCCTATGGGCCCTGGTCTAAAGTAGTGCACTACCCTATGGGTCCTGGTCTAAAGTAGTGCACTACCCTATGGGTCCTGGTCTATAGTAGTGCACTACCCCTATGGACCCTGGTCTAAAGTAGTGCACTACCCTATGGGTCCTGGTCTAAAGTAGTGCACTACCCCTATGGACCCTGGTCTAAAGTAGTGCACTACCCTATGAGTCCTGGTCTAAAGTAGTACACTACCCTATGGGTCCTGGTCTAAAGTAGTGTACTCTCCTATGGGCCCTGGTCTAAAGTAGTGTACTCTCCTATGGGTCCTGGTCTAAAGTAGTACACTACCCTATGGGCCATGGTCTAAAGTAGTGTACTCTCCTATGGGCCCTGGTCTAAAGTAGTGTACTCTCCTATGGGCCCTGGTCTAAAGTAGTGCACTACCCCTAATAACCCTGGTCTAAAGTAGTGCACTACCCTATGGGCCCTGGTCTAAAGTAGTGCACTACCCCTATGGGTCCTGGTCTAAAGTAGTGTACTCTCCTATGGGTCCTGGTCTAAAGTAGTGCACTACCCTATAAACCCTGGTCTACAGTAGTGCACTACCCTATAGACCCTGGTCTACAGTAGTGCACTACAAATAGAATAGGGTACTGTTTGTGATGTTTTTTAAAGAAAGGTCCTTGGTTTAAAAGAGAGGTCATTGGTTTAAAAGAGATAGGTCATTGGTTTAAAAGAGAGAGGTCCTTGGTTTAAAAGAGAGAGGTCCTTGGTTTTAAAGAGAGGTCCTTGGTTTAAAAGAGAGAGATCATTGGTTTTAAAGAGAGGTCCTTGGTTTAAAAGAGAGAGGTCCTTTGTTTTAAAGAGAGAGGTCCTTGGTTTTAAAGAGAGAGGTCCTTGGTTTTAAAGAGAGGTCCTTGGTTTTAAAGAGAGAGGTCCTTGGTTTTAAAGAGAGGTCCTTGGTTTTAAAGAGAGAGGTCCTTGGTTTTAAAGAGAGTTCCTTGGTTTTAAAGAGAGAGGTCCTTGGTTTTAAAGAGAGGTCCTTGGTTTTATAGAGAGATCCTTGGTTTTAAAGAGAGTTCCGTGGTTTTAAAGAGAGAGGTCCTTGGTTTTAAAGAGAGGTCCTTGGTTTTAAAGAGAGGTCCTTGGTTTTAAAGAGAGAGGTCCTTGGTTTAAAAGAGAGAGGTCCTTGGTTTTAAAGAGAGATCCTTGGTTTTAAAGAGAGAGGTCCTTGGTTTTATAGAGAAAGGTCCTTGGTTTTAAAGAGAGGTCCTTGGTTTTATAGAGAGAGGTCCTTGGTTTTATAGAGGGTTATACCATCAGATAGAGGTCCTTGGTTTTAAAGAGAGAGGTCCTTGGTTTTAAAGATAGAGGTCCTTGGTTTTAAAGAGAGTTCCTTGGTTTTAAAGAGAGAGGTCCTTGGTTTTAAAGAGAGGTCCTTGGTTTTAAAGAGAGGTCCTTGGTTTTATAGAGAGATCCTTGGTTTTAAAGAGAGTTCCTTGGTTTTAAAGAGAGAGGTCCTTGGTTTTAAAGAGAGTTTCCTTGGTTTTAAAGAGAGGTCCTTGGTTTTAAAGAGAGAGGTCCTTGGTTTAAAAGAGAGAGGTCCTTGGTTTTAAAGAGAGATCCTTGGTTTTAAAGAGAGAGGTCCTTGGTTTTATAGAGAGAGGTCCTTGGTTTTAAAGAGAGGTCCTTGGTTTTATAGAGAGAGGTCCTTGGTTTTATAGAGGGTTATACCATCAGATAGAGGTCCTTGGTTTTAAAGAGAGAGGTCCTTGGTTTTAAAGAGAGGTCCTTGGTTTTAAATAGAGAGGTCCTTGGTTTAAAAGAGGGTTATACCATCAGAGAGAAACATCTAACAGAGAATCAGTCATAGTTACATCCCATCACATCTCTACAGCACTAGAGATCAATCAAACACACACTTTGTCATTTCTCCATGTCATTAACACAATCAAAGGGCTGGGAGCAGGGGAGCGATACCCTTTGAAACCAGAGAGGAGAAATGAAAGGTGGTGTCATTGGAACACAGCTGTAAGTGTGAAACCCTCTCAGCTGATTGGCTCCTCCTACAGCAACCTGCTGCAGACTGAGAGGAAGTAAGACAATGAGAGGTCTCTTTGATCAGTACAGCGTTGTTAAATGTCATGATCTTTCTCTACTGTGTGTATGTGTGTGTGTGTGTGTGTGTGTGTGTGCGTGCGTGCGTGCGTGCGTGCGTGCGTGCGTGCGTGCGTGCGTGTGTTTTACTTGCATCAGTTGTGTGTGATAATTACAGTTAAATGATTTTACAGTTGGTTTCTACTGAGTGAAAACCCTTATTACATGTTAAATTAATCTATTTACCCTCTAAAACAAACAAGCAATAACCTGAAGTTCAGTTGAGAACTGTGTCTCCTGCACACTGAGGATTACACTTCATCTGATTTGACAGTTTATTTCTGTGTCTTTGTGTAACCGGTGTGAAATGACTAGCTAGTTAGCGGTGCGCACTGGCAACGTTTCAATCGGTGACGTCACTCGCTCTGAGACCTTGAAGTAGTTGTTTTCCGTCGCTCTGCAAAGGCTGCGGCTTTTTTCGTGGAGCGATAGCTAGTGATGGTTCATGGGAGGCAGTTGTTGATGTGTTCAGAGGGTCCCTGGTTCGAGGCCAGCTTGGGGCAAGGAGAGGGACACTGTTACATTCACACCAAACCCTCCCAAATCCCAAATTTACCAGACACCACCCCAAGGGGACAAAAGTATGATTTATCTGCTCGATGCAGCCTTCTGTCTGTTGGAGTGTGTGTGTGTGTGTTTCTGAGGTAGTAATAATTAATCCCTCATTTAAAAGAGATAAAAGCTGTGTGAAGGCTGTGGAGTCATTTGGAGTAATCTCTACACTCCACATCACAGGCCTTCAGGCTCACACGCACACACACACACTCACACCACACGCACACACACACACACTCACACCACACACAAACACACTCCCACCACACGCACACACACACACTCACACCACACACACACACACACACACACACTCCTCTACATCAGAGTTCTTCAAGCTTTACTGTGTCAGATTTGAGCTCTTCTCTCCCAAACTGTCATTCACATTCACACATCTGTCATGGCTCTCCTTCTCTCCTTCTCTCCCCCTCGCTCACTCTCTCACACTCTCTCTCCCTCTCTCTCAGAAGGGGGTGAGGAGGGGATGCGAGGGGGGACGCTGTGGGATTATTTAAGATGCTCTTTGAAGAGGTTTCAGATGTTTTTGGAAGATGGGCAGGGACTCTGCTGTCCTAGCTACAGGAGGAAGATGGGCAGGGACTCTGCTGTCCTAGCTACAGGAGGAAGATGGGCAGGGACTCTGCTATCCTAGCTACAGGAGGAGGCTGGTTCCACCATTGGGGTGCCAGAACAAAGAACAGCTTGGGTTGGGCTGAGCGGGAGCTGGGCTGAGCGGGAGCTGGGCCGAGCGGGAGCTGGGCTGAGCGGGACCTGGGCCGAGCGGGAGCTGGGCCGAGCGGGACCTGGGCCGAGCGGGAGCTGGGCCGAGCGGGAGCTGGGCCGAGCGGGAGCTGGGCCGAGCGGGAGCTGGGCCGAGCGGGAGCTGGGCTGAGCGGGAGCTGCCCTGCCCTCCCCTGCTTTAAGAAGTTAAGAACATTCAAATAATTGTTAAGTAAAAAATAGATCGAAAATACAAAATAAAACTAACAAATAATTAAACAGCAGCAGTAAAATAACAAGCAAGGCTATATACAGGGGGGTACCGTGCATGTAGGTAGAGTTAAAGTGACTATGCATAAATAATAAACAGAGAGTAGCAGCAGTGTAAAAGAGGGGTCTGGGCAGCCATTTGATTAGCTGTTCAGGAGTCTTATGGCTTGGAGGTAAAAACTGTTGAGAAGCCTTTTCGTCCTAGACTTGGCACTCCGGTACCGCTTGCCATGCGGTAGTAGAGAGAACAGTCTATGGCTGGGGTGGCTGGGGTCTTTGACAATTTTTGGGGCCTTCCTCTGACACCGCCTGGTGTAGAGGTCCTGGATGGCAGGCAGCTTTTCCCCAGTGATGTACTGGGCCGTACGCACTACCCTCTGTAGTGCCTTGTGGTCAGAGGCCGAACAATTGCCAAACCAGGCTTTGATGCAACCAATCAGGCTGCTCTCGATGTTGCAGCTGTAGAACCTTTTGAGTATCTCAGGACCCATGCCAAATCTTTTTAATTTCCTGAGGGGGAATAGGCTTTGTTGTGCCTTCTTCACAACTGTCTTGTTGTGTTTGGACCATTCTAGTTTGTTGTTGATGTGGACACCAAGGAACTTGAAGCTCTCAACATGCTCCACTACAGCCCCGTCAATGAGAATAAGAGAGTATATTGTGTTATTGATTTTGGCCTTTTCCCCCAGAACTGTCCCAGTCATATCCACGGCAGCAGGAAGAATTAAGTCCTCCTGTCACGGGTGTCGTCCTCCTCTTCCTCGGAAGAGGAGAGGAGAGAAGGATCGGTGGACCAATACGCAGCGAGGTATGTAGACATAATGAATTTATTTAAACAAGAACAAAAACGAACTATACTTGAAATGATTACAAAATAACAAACGGACAACGTAGACGAAACCTGAACATGGAACTTACATAACAACACGAAGAACACACGAGCAGGAAACAGACTACATCAAAACGAAAACAACCGAAACAATCCCGTGTGGTGCGCAGACACAAACACAGGAGACAATCACCCACAAACAAACAGTGTGAAACAGCCAACCTATATATGGTTCTCAATCAGAGGAAAACGTCAAACACCTGTCTCTGATTGAGAACCATATAAGGCTAATTACAAGTGACCTAAACATAGAAACACAAAACATAGAATGCCCACCCCAACTCACGCCCTGACCAACTAAACACATACAAAAATAACATAAAACAGGTCAGGAACGTGACACCTCCACAATAGTATGGGCTTGCCTGTCCCAGCCACTCGGTAGCTCACCACATAAAACGATTCTAGCCCCTTCTTATTAATGATATCTGTTGCTTTAATATATGTCTTACTACTCAAAAGTCGTCTTAATTCTCGCTCAAAAAACTCCCGTGGCTTATTTTTAAAATTGTCCTGTTTCATTTTCAAATGTCTGTGCAAGAGGGTATGGTTTCCTGTGAGAGAGTAACGGTTAATGCGATTGGATATACATTATTTGTCTAGGCTACCTGTTTTTGACATTGTGTTGTTATTTCGCTGAACACCAGATGGTTTATTTTATTTTTGGCAGTGAAACGAGGTCCCACCCACATGCATAGCCCCGTTGGAAAATATAAATGGACTGTTTGAAAATGTGAAGAAAATTTTCTTTCTCCCAAAAAATGTATAAAACAGGGGAAATGGTAGAATGGGATGTTATTGATATCTTGATGAAATCTGTGTCTTGTCTTCACCTGTTACATTCAGGATGAATCCATTAGACCATTAGACCATTAGAACGTTAGACCATTAGAACGTTAGACCATTAGAACGATAGACAATTAGAACATTAGACCGTTAGAACGATAGACCGTTAGAACGCTAGACCGTTATACCATTAGACCATTAGAACGTTAGACCATTAGAACATTAGAACGTTAGACCATTAGAACTTTAGACCGTTAGAATGATAAACCGTTAGAAAGATAGACCGTTAGAAATTTAGAACGATAGACCATTAGAACATTAGACCATTAGAACGTTAGAACAATAGACCGTTAGAAATTTAGAACGCTAGACCGTTATACCATTAATCCATTAGATCGTTAGACCATTAGAACGTTAGACCGTTAGAAAGATAAACCGTTAGAACGTTGGAATGTTAGACCATTAGAACGTTAGAACGCTAGACCGTTTTACCATTAATCCCTTAGAACATTATACTGTCATGACGTTGGCCTGAGGGGGGAGGTTTATGACCCCCATAAATACCTTTCCCCTGTTTCCTCTCTCTACTCTACCGATGTGACTATTGAAAATCCCTTTGTTAACATAGAGAGTCTGGTAACATCAAAAGGTGGGAAACTGAACCATATTCCGGTAATCCAACCAGTTGAAAATATGCGTTGGGTACTTAATGATGTCAGATCAGTTATTTGATGTCAGATCAGTTGGCGTCTGAGACATAATTACTGATGACAGGACGACATAAACTGTATCTTGGAAAATCAACACATTCTATTTATCAGATTTACATGGAAATGTTGTGCAATTTAAATCTTTAAATATGAAACTATTTGTGAAAAGATTAAATATAATTTTTAGCTTCTTAATGAGAGAACGGTTTGTCATAAGAACACCACTCTGCTCACTCAGAGGCCCAAGTGAACAGATATGGGTTGTAAACTATGAAACACAGCCCTCTCTCCCAATCCTATATAAGCCCCTTGGCGAAAATGTTACTTTCTGGTCCAATGACATGCGGACTGGCAGTCCCCACGTTGAAAGGACAAAGACCACCTACAGAACTAAGCCAACATCAGCAAGAACCTAACGCAATTGGCATCGAATTTCAATGTGAAGGTGACGACCTACACACCGAGAGGAGGAATTTCGAATATACCAGCCAGAATATAACATGAGCTTAAAGTATGGCAACTTGGTATTAACTTTGAACTCTTATTCACTAAAGAAGTGCTACCCCCTCCGCACGCTAAACGTGGGCTAGGAGAGGACAGACAGAGTATCCATTCTACCACGCTCCAGTTCACCACTAGACAGTCTACAGAGGACCAGAGATTCATGCGGGACCACCCGGCCTCCCATCTACCGAAGAGCAGCTCAGAGTAAATATTTATTGCATTCTCCTTTTTGAAATGGGAGGTGATTTAGAATGCATAAGATACTGTATTTACAATAGCAGAGCTTCTCCCTTTGTTCCTCAGTCTTCCCGCTCTTTCACTCAAACCCCGCCCCCTTTTCTTTGTGTAACCAGCCGCTCTATTGGCTCCGTTCACCAGGTCCATCAATGTATGATTCATTCTGTGTATATGTAATTCTGTGTGATTAGTTAGGTATTTAGTAAATAAATAATTAAACCAAATTTTGTATTGCTGTTTCAAATTGTTAGCCAGGGTTCGTGAAGATAACCAAGAATTTACAACTTTCAGATGAGACTAAATAAGGTGAGGATTAAATATTGACTACTACTGACGTAAAAGATTACCAGGCCTTGAAGAGTTTATTCGGAGGATAACAGCTCTATAAACATTATTTCGTGGTGTCCCGACTTCCTAGTTAATTATCTACCTGATTAGCGTAATCAGGTAATATTAATTACAGAGAAATTATTTTATAGAATAGCATGTTATATCACTTAATCCGGCATAGCCAAAGACACGACAATACCAATAGAACATTAGACCACTAGAACATTAGAACATTAGAACAGAACATTAGACCACTAGAACATTAGAAAATTAGGACATTAGACCATTAGAACATTAGAACATTAGACCATTAGACTATTAATCCATTAGAACATTAGAACATTAGAACATTAGAACATTAGACCAATAGAACATTAGAACATTAGACCATTAGACTATTAATCCATTAGAACATTAGAACATTAGACCATTAGACTACTAATCCATTAGACCATTATAACATTAGAACATTAGACCATTAGAACATTAGAACATTAGAACATTAGAACATTAGAACATTAGGACATTAGACCATTAGAACATTAGAACATTAGGACATTAGACCATCAGAACATTAGAACATTAGGACATTAGGACATTAGACTGTTAATCCATTAGAACATTAGACCATTAGAACATTAGACCACTAATCCATTAGAACATTAGAAAATGATCTAATTAGAACATTAGACCATTAGAACATTAGACCATTAAAACTTCTTACGGCTGAGATCCCGTTAACGGGATCGATATGACAACAGCCAGTGAAAAGTGCAGGGCGCCAAATTCAAACAACAGAAATCTCATAATTAGAATTCCTCAAACATACCAGAATGGTACACCATTTTAAAGTTAAACTTGTTGTTAATCCCACCACAGTGTCCGATTTCAAAAAGGCTTTACGACGAAAGCACACCATCTTATTATGTTAGGTCAGTACCTAGTCACAGAAAAACACAGCCATTTTTTCAGCCAAAGAGAGAAGTCACAAAAAGCAGAAATAGAGATAACATTAATCACTAACCTTTGATCTTCATCAGATGACACTCATAGGACTTCATGTTACACAATACATGTATGTTTTGTAAGAAAATCTTAGTTTACATTGGCGCGTTATGTTCAGTAATGTTTTGCCTCCAAAACATCCAGTGATTTTGCAGAGAGCCACATTAATTTACAGAAATACTCATAATAAACATTGATAAAAGATACAAGTGTTATCCTCTAATTCCTCCCAAACCCGGATCCGGGAGCACCCCCCACAGTAAAAAAGCTGACTAGCATAGCCTAGCATAGCGTCACAAGTAAATACTAGCATCTAAATATCATTAAATCACAAGTCCAAGACACCAGATGAAAGATACACATCTTGTGAATCCAGCCATCATTTCTGATTTTTAAAATGTTTTACAGGGAAGACACAATATGTAAATCTATTAGCTAACCACGTTAGCAAAAGACACCATTTTTTTACTCCACCAGTTTTTTACTCCATCAGTAGCTATCACAAATTCGACCAAATAAAGATATAAATAGCCACTAACCAAGAAAAAACTTCATCAGATGACAGTCTGATAACATATTTATTGTATAGCATATGTTTTGTTAGAAAAATGTGCATATTTCAGGTATAAATCATAGTTTACCATTGCAGCCACTATCACAAAACTCACCAAAGCGACTAGAATAACTACAGAGAGCAACGTGTATTACCTAATTACTCATCATAAAACATTTCTTAAAAATACACAGCGTACAGCAATTCAAAGACACAGATCTTGTGAATCCAGACAATATTTCAGATTTTCTAAGTGTTTTACAGCGAAAACACAATATAACGTTATATTAGCTTACCACAATAGCAAACATCACAACAGCATTGATTCAAGCCAAACATAGCGATTAGTATAAGTCACCAAAAGATATAAATTTTTTCACTAACCTTCTCAGAATTCTTCAGATGACAGTCCTATAACATCATATTACACAATGCATATAGAGTTTGTTCGAAAATTTGCATATTTAGCGGCACAAATCGTGGTTATACAATGTGAATAGTGGCCAAAACTTCAAGAAATCTGTCCAGCGCCATCTTGGAGAGGAACCTATTCTAATCGAAAACTATTCATAAACTTGACTAAAAAATACAAGTTGGACAGCAAATGAAAGATAAATTAGTTCTTAACTTCTTGCAACTATAGGGGGTGCTGTTCCGCATTAGCATTTTTTGGTCTCCAAATTAAACTGCCTCGTGCTCAATTCTTGATCGTACAATATGCATATTATTGTTATTATTGGATAGAAAACACTTTCTAGTTTCTATAGCCGTTGGAATCTTGTCTCTGAGTGGTACAGAACTACTTCTACAGCACTTTTCCTGACAGGGAGTCAGATTTCAGAAATTTTGACCCCTGATCTGGAGTCAGTTTAAAGGCCACTGTGAACGCTATCAGGATACGGACACTGCTTACGTCTTCCCCTGGATGCCTTTACGTGATGACGATTTGAATGGTATCGATTGCGCAATCACAGCCCCTATAAAACAAAAACACGTGTAGGTAGGAACTATTTTCCAGATGCGTCGGGCGCGCGGTGGACACCGACCTGCTCTTTTTCCAAGCATTAGTGTAGCCAGTTATATTTCTCCGGTCATGTTTCTACTCGTTATAGGAGTTAAAAACATCATAAGGTAGTTAATTTAAACCGTTTTATAGCAATTTATATCCGTTTAGTGCGATTTTGGGACATTTATTTCTGAGACACTGTGAATCTCTGGGCACGGTTCCAGTTCATGCCGAACGCAATGGGCATTTCTACATGGCAAGAGGACAGCTTTCGACCAAAAGACGATTAGACCCAAGAAAGGATTCTTTGCCCAAGATTCTGATGGAAGAACAGCTCAAAGTAGGAACAATTTATTATGATAAATCGTGTTTCTGTCGAGAAATGTTAATCGCTTATGACGCCATTTTGTTTGACGTAGCTTCGCTTGGCGCAAACTGTATTGAAAAGTAAGGATAATTTAAAAAATGTAAATCAGCGATTGTATTAAGAATTAAATTGTCTATCAATCGCTGTCCACCCTATATTTTTTAGTCACGTTTATGAGTATTTATGTATACGACTAGATCACTGTCTAATATGGCGCACGACATTGTCTGACCAGCTGGGCAACTTTTGTCATTGTCTAACCATGATTTTGGTGGCTAAATATGCACATTTTCGAACAAACTGTATATGTATGTTGTAATGTGATGTTACAGGAGTGTCATCTGAAGAATTCTGAGAAGGTTAGTGAAAAAATTAATATATTTTGGCGATGATTACGTTATAGCTCTCTTTGGCTTGAATCGATGCTCTGGTAACGTTTGCACATGTGGTATGCTAACTTATCGATTTATTGTGTTTTCGCTGTAAAACGCTTAGAAAATCTGAAATATTGTCTGGAATCACAAGATCTGGGTCTTTCCATTGCTATGCTTTGTCTATTCTTATGAAATGTTTTATGATGAGTAAATTGGTCATACACGTTGCTCTCTATAGTAATTCTAGTCGAGTTGTGATGGTCGGTGCAATTGTAAACTGTGATTTCTACCTGAAATATGCACTTTTTTCTAACAAAACCTATCCTATACCATAAATATGTTATCAGACTGTCATCTGATGAGGTTTTTTATTGGTTATTGGCTATCAATATCTTAGTTTAGCCGAATTGGTGATAGCTACTGGTGGAGAGAAAAAATGGTGGACAAAGAAATTGTGTATTTTGCTAACGTGTTTAGCTAATAGATTTACATATTGTGTCTTCCCTGTAAAACATTTTAAAAATCTGAAATGGTGGCTTTATTCACAAGATCTGTATCTTTCATCTGGTGTCTTGGACTTGTGATTTAATGATATTTAGATGCTACTATCTACTTGTGAAGCTATGCTAGCTATGCTAATCAGTGTGTGGGGGGGGGTGGGGGGTGATCCCGGACCCGGGGTAGAGGCTCGTGAAAGGTTAATGCAATCGCTGTGTTAGATTTTTAAAATTAACGTTACTGCGCAATGCAGCGTGCGCTAAAGCGAGACCGCACCATAATTCATGGCGGAATTATTATTTGACATTTGTCAACATAAGTACGAATTAACAGCATAAAGACTGCTTACTATTAGCTGAGCTTCCATCAGAATCTTGGGCAAGGTGTCCTTTCTCCAGAACAATCGTCTTTGGGTTGAAAGATGTCCTCTTGTCCTGTCGAAATAGCCGCTAACGTTAGCCACCCACTGGAGAGGTGTCCAACTCGTGAAAGCGCGTCACAAAGAAATCCAGGAAAATCGCAATAAACTGCTATAAACTGCTATAAGTCGGTTTAAATTAACTACCTTATGAAGTTTTTAAGACAAAAAACAAATTAAATCAGAGCCGGAGATATAGAACTGCTAAACCGAAAGCTTTTGAAGAAGCCATGCCGATGTCCCTGCTGCGTCAGGCGCCTCGTCGAAAAGGTCGATACTTCCGTTCCAAGAGGTTTTATACTCCCCCAGATGGTGCTATCCGCTCCATTCAAAGTCTCACCGCTTACTGACATCTAGGGGAAGGCGTATGCAGTGCATGTAGCCCCATACCTTATAAGGGAATTTATAAACCGACCCTGGAACAGAGACCTCAATTTCAGAAATCTCACTTCTTGACAGGAAGTGAGCTGCAGAATGACTTCTGTTTCACTCAAAGAAATAATTCAAACGGTTTTAGAAACTAGAGAGTGTTTTCTATCCAATAGTAATAATAATATGCATATTGTACGAGCAAGAATTGAGTATGAGGCAGTTTAATTTGGAGACGATATTTTCCAAAGTGGAAACAGCACCCCCTAGATTGACAAAAGGTTATACATGGAACTTTAGATAAACTTCTCCTTAACTTGATTTATGGATTTTATAGCATTATAGCATGTTATAGCATTTTCACGTTTGGATGAAAAGCATGCCCAGAGTAAACTGCCTGCTACTTAGTCCCAGTTGCTAATATATGCATATTATTAGTAGATTTGGATAGAAAACACTCTGAAGTTTCTAAAACTGTTTGAATGATGTCTGTGAGTATAACAGAACTCACATGGCAGTCGAAAACCTGAGAAAAATCCAACCAGGAAGTGGGAAATCTGAGGTTTGTAGGTTTTAAACTCTTGGCCTATCGAATACACAGTGTCTATGGGGTCATTTTGCACTTGCTAAGGCTTCTACTAAATGGCAACAGTCTTTAGAACCTTGTTTGATGCTTCTACTGTGAAGTAGAGGGGAATGAGTCAGAGGTCTGCCAGAATGCCTTGAGCTCGTGATGCTCATTCAAGTGAGAGCAAGCTCTGTTCCATTGTTTTTCTGAAGACAAAGGAATTCTACGGTTGGAACATTATTGAAGATTTATGTTAAAAACATCCTAAAGATTGATTCTATACATCGTTTGACATTTCGCCTGGCCTGCGCATCGTGAATTAATCCATTAGAACATTAGACCTTTAATCCATTAGAACATTAGAACATTGGACCATTAGAACATTAGACCTTTAATCCATTAGAACATTAAACCATTATTCTATTAGAACATTAGACCATTTATCCATTATTCCATTAGACCATTAATCCATTAGAACATTAGACCATTAATCCATTAGAACATTAGACCATTATAACATTAGAACGTTAGACCATTAATTCATTAGAACATTAGACCATTAATTCATTAGAACATTAGATTATTAGACCATTAGACCATTAGACCATTAATCCATTAGAACATTAGACCATTAGAACATTAGACCATTAATTCATTAGAACATTATACCATTAATCCATTATAACATTAGACCAGTAATACATTAGAACATAAGACCATTATAATATTAGAACATTAGACCATTAGAACATTAGAACATTAAACCATTAATCCGTTAGAATAATTGAACATTGGACCTTTAATCCATTAGAACATTAGACCATTAGAACATTAGAACATTAGACCATTAATCCATTAGAACATTAGAACATTATTCCATTAGAACATTATACCATTAATCCATTAGAACATTAGACCAGTAATCCATTAGAACATTAGACCATTAGAACATTAGACCATTAGAACATTAGAACGTTAGACCATTAATCTATTAGAACATCAGACCATTATAACATTAGACCATTAGAACATTATAACATGAGAACATTAATCATTTAGAACATTAGACCATTACACAATTAGAACATTAGACCATTAGACCATTAGAACATTAGACCATTATAACAGCGGATTCTGGTTCTACATATGACACGTAGTAAATTCCAGTATGGAATTAGTGAAAAATATACATTCATAAACGTGTGCACAGTCACGCAAATGCACACACACACACACACACACACACACACACACAGACACACACACACACACACACAGACAGTTTGAATACCAAAACGTACATTAAAGTCAAAGTTTGGACGTACCTACTTATTCAAGGGTTTTTCTTTATTTTGACTATTTTCTACATTTTAGAATAATAGTGAAGACATTAAAACTATGAAATAACACACATGGAATCATGTAGAAACCAAAACAGTGTTAATTAAATAAATCAAAATATATTTGCTATTCTTCAAAGTAGCCACCCTTTGCCTTGATGACAGCTTTGCACACTGTTGGCATTCTCTCAACCAGCTTCATGAAGAATGCTTTTCCAACAGTCTTGAAGGAGTTCCCACATATGCTGAGCACTTGTTGGCTGCTTTTCCTTCACTCTGCGGTCCAACTCATCCCAAAACATCTCAATTACATTAAGGTCGGGTGGTTGTGGAGGCCAGGTAATCTGATGCAGCACTCCATCACTCTCATTGGTCAAATAGCCCTTACACAGCCTGGAGTTGTGTTTTGCGTCATTCTCAAAACAAATGATAATCCCAAGATAATCAATAAGAGCAAACCAGATGGGATGGCATACAATGCAGAACGCTGTGGTAGCCATGCTGGTTAAGTGAGCTTTGAATTCTAAATAATTCACTGACAGTCTCACCAGCAAAGCACCCCCGCACCATCACACCTCCTCCTCCATGCTTCACGGTGGGAACCACACTTGTGGAGATAATCCGTTCACCTACTCTGCGTCTCATAAAGACACAGCGGTTGGAACCAAAAATGTAACATTTTTGACTTATCAGACCAAAGGACAGATTTCCACCGGTCTAACGTCCATTGCAGGTGTTTCTTGTCCCAAGCAAGTCTCTTCTTATTGGTGTCCTTTAGTAGTGGTTTCTTTGCAGCAATTCAACCATGATGGCCTGATTCAAGCAGTCTCCTCTGAACAGTTATGAAGAATTTATGTGGGGTGCATTTCTGGGGCTGGTAACTCTAATGAACTTATCCTCTGCAGAAGAGGTAACTCTGGGTCTTCCTTTCCTGTGGCGGTCCTCATACACGCTGTCTGACCTTCATGTCTTAAAGTAACGATGGAATCTCGTTTCTCTTTGCTTATTTGAGCTGTTCTTGCCAGGATATGGACTTCGTCTTTTATCAAATAGTTTTGATGTCTTCGCTATTATTCTACAATGTAGAAAATAGTAAAAAATAAAGAAAAGTGGGTGTGTCCGAACTTTTGACAGGTACTGTATGTGTCTTATGCACTCTTTCTACCGGCTCTACACACATATATCATTCAGAAAAAACTCTCAAAATCAAGTTCAAGTTGTAGAAGTTTTCCACCAGCAGGCTGTCGCCTCTCTAACTCAGTTGCCCTAGTGAAAGTCCTTCCCGAGCAGAACCGTATCTGTAGCCAGTCAACCAGGACGCTCCAGCTCTCCGCTGATAATGTGCGTTTAATAAGAACTAAATTGGCCGGTGGATAGCTGTGGCTTGATCCCTGTGAAAATGACAGGTTGACGTTTAATGCCATTGATATGTGTCTGATGGGGGTGACAGCCGTGTAAGGGACTAATGGAGCGCCTCCACTAGCAGCTGTTAAAAATGGTTGAGTGAGCTTACAATTATCACAAGCTATAAGGTTCTGCTCAGAGAGACAGGCCCTGTGGAGACAAACAAGCACTTTACTGACCAGGGGGACACAGAACACATTGCATATAATATAGCCACCATTTACATGGCTATATGAACATATTGAACACCTTATATATAGTAAACTGTAGCTAACATTTACATGGCTATATGAACATATTGAACACCTTATATATAGTAAACTGTAGCTACCATTTACATGGCTATAGGAACATATTGAACACCTTATATATAGTATACTGTAGCTACCATTTACATGGCTATAGGAACATATTGAACACCTTATATATAGTACACTGTAGCTACCATTTACATGGCTATATGAATATATTGAACACCTTATATATAGTAAACTGTAGCTACCATTTACATGGCTATATGAATATATTGAACACCTTATATATAGTAAACTGTAGCTAACATTTACATGGCTATAGGAACATATTGAACACCTTATATATAGTATACTGTAGCTACCATTTACATGGCTATAGGAACATATTGAACACCTTATATATAGTAAACTGTAGCTAACATTTACATGGCTATATGAACATATTGAACACCTTATATATAGTATACTGTAGCTACCATTTACATGGCTATACGAACATATTGAACACCTTATACATAGTAAACTGTAGCTACCATTTACATGGCTATAGGAACATATTGAACACCTTATATATAGTATACTGTAGCTACCATTTACATGGCTATAGGAACATATTGAACACCTTATATATAGTATACTGTAGCTACCATTTACATGGCTATAGGAACATATTGAACACCTTATATATAGTAAACTGTAGCCACCATTTACATGGCTATAGGAAGATATTGAACACCTTATATATAGTATACTGTAGCTACCATTTACATGGCTATAGGAACATATTGAACACCTTATATATAGTAAACTGTAGCCACCATTTACATGGCTATAGGAACATATTGAACACCTTATATATAGTACACTGTAGCCACCATTTACATGGCTATATGAACATATTGAACACCTTATATATAGTATACTGTAGCTACCATTTACATGGCTATAGGAACATATTGAACACCTTATATATAGTACACTGTAGCCACCATTTACATGGCTATAGGAACATATTGAACACCTTATATATAGTATACTGTAGCTACCATTTACATGGCTATATGAACATATTGAACACCTTATATATAGTAAACTGTAGCTACCATTTACATGGCTATAGGAACATATTGAACACCTTATATATAGTATACTGTAGCTAACATTTACATGGCTATAGGAACATATTGAACACCTTATATATAGTACACTGTAGCCACCATTTACATGGCTATATGAACATATTGAACACCTTATATATAGTATACTGTAGCTACCATTTACATGGCTATAGGAACATATTGAACACCTTATATATAGTAAACTGTAGCCACCATTTACATGGCTATATGAACATATTGAACACCTTATATATAGTAAACTGTAGCCACCATTTACATGGCTATATGAACATATTGAACACCTTATATATAGTATACTGTAGCTACCATTTACATGGCTATAGGAACATATTGAACACCTTATATATAGTACACTGTAGCCACCATTTACATGGCTATATGAACATATTGAACACCTTATATATAGTACACTGTAGCTACCATTTACATGGCTATAGGAACATATTGAACACCTTATATATAGTACACTGTAGCCACCATTTACATGGCTATATGAACATATTGAACACCTTATATATAGTACACTGTAGCTAACATTTACATGGCTATAGGAACATATTGAACACCTTATATATAGTAAACTGTAGCTACCATTTACACAGCTATAGGAACATATTGAACACCTTATATATAGTATACTGTAGCTACCATTTACATGGCTATAGGAACATATTGAACACCTTATATATAGTAAACTGTAGCCACCATTTACATGGCTATAGGAAGATATTGAACACCTTATATATAGTATACTGTAGCTACCATTTACATGGCTATAGGAAAATATTGAACACCTTATATATAGTACACTGTAGCCACCATTTACATGGCTATAGGAACATATTGAACACCTTATATATAGTAAACTGTAGCCACCATTTACATGGCTATAGGAACATATTGAACACCTTATATATAGTAAACTGTAGCTACCATTTACATGGCTATATGAATATATTGAACACCTTATATATAGTACACTGTAGCTAACATTTACATGGCTATATGAATATATTGAACACCTTATATATAGTATACTGTAGCTACCATTTACATGGCTATAGGAACATATTGAACACCTTATATATAGTATACTGTAGCTACCATTTACATGGCTATAGGAACATATTGAACACCTTATATATAGTATACTGTAGCCACCATTTACATGGCTATAGGAACATATTGAACACCTTATATATAGTACACTGTAGCCACCATTTACATGGCTATATGAACATATTGAACACCTTATATATAGTATACTGTAGCTACCATTTACATGGCTATAGGAACATATTGAACACCTTATATATAGTATACTGTAGCTACCATTTACATGGCTATAGGAACATATTGAACACCTTATATATAGTAAACTGTAGCCACCATTTACATGGCTATAGGAACATATTGAACACCTTATATATAGTACACTGTAGCCACCATTTACATGGCTATATGAACATATTGAACACCTTATATATAGTATACTGTAGCTACCATTTACATGGCTATAGGAACATATTGAACACCTTATATATAGTAAACTGTAGCCACCATTTACATGGCTATATGAACATATTGAACACCTTATATATAGTAAACTGTAGCCACCATTTACATGGCTATATGAACATATTGAACACCTTATATATAGTATACTGTAGCTACCATTTACATGGCTATAGGAACATATTGAACACCTTATATATAGTAAACTGTAGCCACCATTTACATGGCTATATGAACATATTGAACACCTTATATATAGTAAACTGTAGCCACCATTTACATGGCTATATGAACATATTGAACACCTTATATATAGTACACTGTAGCCACCATTTACATGGCTATATGAACATATTGAACACCTTATATATAGTACACTGTAGCTACCATTTACATGGCTATAGGAACATATTGAACACCTTATATATAGTACACTGTAGCCACCATTTACATGGCTATATGAACATATTGAACACCTTATATATAGTACACTGTAGCTACCATTTACATGGCTATAGGAACATATTGAACACCTTATATATAGTACACTGTAGCTAACATTTACATGGCTATAGGAACATATTGAACACCTTATATATAGTAAACTGTAGCTAACATTTACATGGCTATAGGAACATATTGAACACCTTATATATAGTAAACTGTAGCTACCATTTACATGGCTATATGAACATATTGAACACCTTATATATAGTAAACTGTAGCTACCATTTACATGGCTATAGGAACATATTGAACACCTTATATATAGTAAACTGTAGCTAACATTTAAATGGCTATAGGAACATATTGAACACCTTATATATAGTAAACTGTAGCTAACATTTACATGGCTATAGGAACATATTGAACACCTTATATATAGTAAACTGTAGCTACCATTTACATGGCTATATGAATATATTGAACACCTTATATATAGTAAACTGTAGCTACCATTTACATGGCTATATGAATATATTGAACACCTTATATATAGTACACTGTAGCTAACATTTACATGGCTATAGGAACATATTGAACACCTTATATATAGTAAACTGTAGCTAACATTTACATGGCTATAGGAACATATTGAACACCTTATATATAGTAAACTGTAGCTAACATTTACATGGCTATAGGAACATATTGAACACCTTATATATAGTAAACTGTAGCTAACATTTACATGGCTATATGAATATATTGAACACCTTATATATAGTACACTGTAGCTAACATTTACATGGCTATAGGAACATATTGAACACCTTATATATAGTAAACTGTAGCTAACATTTACATGGCTATAGGAACATATTGAACACCTTATATATAGTAAACTGTAGCTACCATTTACATGGCTATAGGAACATATTGAACACCTTATATATAGTAAACTGTAGCTAACATTTACATGGCTATAGGAACATATTGAACACCTTATATATAGTAAACTGTAGCTAACATTTACATGGCTATATGAATATATTGAACACCTTATATATAGTATACTGTAGCTAACATTTACATGGCTATAGGAACATATTGAACACCTTATATATAGTAAACTGTAGCTAACATTTACATGGCTATAGGAACATATTGAACACCTTATATATAGTAAACTGTAGCTACCATTTACATGGCTATATGAATATATTGAACACCTTATATATAGTATACTGTAGCTACCATTTACATGGCTATATGAATATATTGAACACCTTATATATAGTATACTGTAGCTACCATTTACATGGCTATATGAATATATTGAACACCTTATATATAGTATACTGTAGCTAACATTTACATGGCTATAGGAACATATTGAACACCTTATATATAGTAAACTGTAGCTACCATTTACATGGCTATAGGAACATATTGAACACCTTATATATAGTATACTGTAGCTACCATTTACATGGCTATATGAACATATTGAACACCTTATATATAGTAAACTGTAGCTAACATTTACATGGCTATATGAACATATTGAACACCTTATATATAGTATACTGTAGCTACCATTTACATGGCTATATGAACATATTGAACACCTTATATATAGTAAACTGTAGCCACCATTTACATGGCTATAGGAACATATTGAACACCTTATATATAGTAAACTGTAGCTACCATTTACATGGCTATAGGAACATATTGAACACCTTATATATAGTAAACTGTAGCTAACATTTACATGGCTATAGGAACATATTGAACACCTTATATATAGTAAACTGTAGCTTAACATTTACATGGCTATATGAATATATTGAACACCTTATATATAGTATACTGTAGCTAACATTTACATGGCTATAGGAACATATTGAACACCTTATATATAGTAAACTGTAGCTAACATTTACATGGCTATAGGAACATATTGAACACCTTATATATAGTAAACTGTAGCTACCATTTACATGGCTATATGAATATATTGAACACCTTATATATAGTATACTGTAGCTACCATTTACATGGCTATATGAATATATTGAACACCTTATATATAGTATACTGTAGCTACCATTTACATGGCTATATGAATATATTGAACACCTTATATATAGTATACTGTAGCTAACATTTACATGGCTATAGGAACATATTGAACACCTTATATATAGTAAACTGTAGCTACCATTTACATGGCTATAGGAACATATTGAACACCTTATATATAGTATACTGTAGCTACCATTTACATGGCTATATGAACATATTGAACACCTTATATATAGTAAACTGTAGCTAACATTTACATGGCTATATGAACATATTGAACACCTTATATATAGTATACTGTAGCTACCATTTACATGGCTATATGAACATATTGAACACCTTATATATAGTAAACTGTAGCCACCATTTACATGGCTATAGGAACATATTGAACACCTTATATATAGTAAACTGTAGCTACCATTTACATGGCTATAGGAACATATTGAACACCTTATATATAGTAAACTGTAGCTAACATTTACATGGCTATAGGAACATATTGAACACCTTATATATAGTAAACTGTAGCTAACATTTACATGGCTATATGAATATATTGAACACCTTATATATAGTATACTGTAGCTAACATTTACATGGCTATAGGAACATATTGAACACCTTATATATAGTAAACTGTAGCTAACATTTACATGGCTATAGGAACATATTGAACACCTTATATATAGTAAACTGTAGCTACCATTTACATGGCTATATGAATATATTGAACACCTTATATATAGTATACTGTAGCTACCATTTACATGGCTATATGAATATATTGAACACCTTATATATAGTATACTGTAGCTACCATTTACATGGCTATATGAATATATTGAACACCTTATATATAGTATACTGTAGCTAACATTTACATGGCTATAGGAACATATTGAACACCTTATATATAGTAAACTGTAGCTACCATTTACATGGCTATAGGAACATATTGAACACCTTATATATAGTATACTGTAGCTACCATTTACATGGCTATATGAACATATTGAACACCTTATATATAGTAAACTGTAGCTAACATTTACATGGCTATATGAACATATTGAACACCTTATATATAGTAAACTGTAGCTACCATTTACATGGCTATAGGAACATATTGAACACCTTATATATAGTATACTGTAGCTACCATTTACATGGCTATATGAATATATTGAACACCTTATATATAGTATACTGTAGCTAACATTTACATGGCTATAGGAACATATTGAACACCTTATATATAGTAAACTGTAGCTACCATTTACATGGCTATAGGAACATATTGAACACCTTATATATAGTATACTGTAGCTACCATTTACATGGCTATATGAACATATTGAACACCTTATATATAGTAAACTGTAGCTAACATTTACATGGCTATATGAACATATTGAACACCTTATATATAGTAAACTGTAGCTACCATTTACATGGCTATAGGAACATATTGAACACCTTATATATAGTAAACTGTAGCTAACATTTACATGGCTATAGGAACATATTGAACACCTTATATATAGTACACTGTAGCTACCATTTACATGGCTATATGAACATATTGAACACCTTATATATAGTACACTGTAGCTACCATTTACATGGCTATAGGAACATATTGAACACCTTATATATAGTACACTGTAGCCACCATTTACATGGCTATAGGAACATATTGAACACCTTATATATAGTACACTGTAGCTACCATTTACATGGCTATAGGAACATATTGAACACCTTATATATAGTACACTTTAGCCACCATTTACATGGCTATAGGAACATATTGAACACCTTATATATAGTATACTGTAGCTAACATTTACATGGCTATAGGAACATATTGAACACCTTATATATAGTAAACTGTAGCTATCATTTACATGGCTATAGGAACATATTGAACACCTTATATATAGTAAACTGTAGCTACCATTTACATGGCTATAGGAACATATTGAACACCTTATATATAGTATACTGTAGCTACCATTTACATGGCTATATGAACATATTGAACACCTTATATATAGTAAACTGTAGCTAACATTTACATGGCTATATGAACATATTGAACACCTTATATATAGTAAACTGTAGCTACCATTTACATGGCTATAGGAACATATTGAACACCTTATATATAGTATACTGTAGCTACCATTTACATGGCTATAGGAACATATTGAACACCTTATATATAGTACACTGTAGCCACCATTTACATGGCTATAGGAACATATTGAACACCTTATATATAGTATACTGTAGCTAACATTTACATGGCTATAGGAACATATTGAACACCTTATATATAGTATACTGTAGCTACCATTTACATGGCTATAGGAACATATTGAACACCTTATATATAGTATACTGTAGCTACCATTTACATGGCTATAGGAACATATTGAACACCTTATATATAGTATACTGTAGCTACCATTTACATGGCTATATGAACATATTGAACACCTTATATATAGTATACTGTAGCTACCATTTACATGGCTATAGGAACATATTGAACACCTTATATATAGTATACTGTAGCTACCATTTACATGGCTATAGGAACATATTGAACACCTTATATATAGTATACTGTAGCTACCATTTACATGGCTATAGGAACATATTGAACACCTTATATATAGTATACTGTAGCTACCATTTACATGGCTATATGAACATATTGAACACCTTATATATAGTATACTGTAGCTACCATTTACATGGCTATAGGAACATATTGAACACCTTATATATAGTATACTGTAGCTACCATTTACATGGCTATAGGAACATATTGAACACCTTATATATAGTATACTGTAGCTACCATTTACATGGCTATAGGAACATATTGAACACCTTATATATAGTATACTGTAGCTACCATTTACATGGCTATAGGAACATATTGAACACCTTATATATAGTATACTGTAGCTACCATTTACATGGCTATAGGAACATATTGAACACCTTATATATAGTAAACTGTAGCTAACATTTACATGGCTATATGAACATATTGAACACCTTATATATAGTATACTGTAGCTACCATTTACATGGCTATATGAACATATTGAACACCTTATATATAGTATACTGTAGCTACCATTTACATGGCTATATGAATATATTGAACACCTTATATATAGTATACTGTAGCTACCATTTACATGGCTATAGGAACATATTGAACACCTTATATATAGTATACTGTAGCTACCATTTACATGGCTATATGAACATATTGAACACCTTATATATAGTATACTGTAGCTACCATTTACATGGCTATAGGAACATATTGAACACCTTATATATAGTAAACTGTAGCTAACATTTACATGGCTATATGAACATATTGAACACCTTATATATAGTATACTGTAGCTACCATTTACATGGCTATAGGAACATATTGAACACCTTATATATAGTACACTGTAGCTAACATTTACATGGCTATAGGAACATATTGAACACCTTATATATAGTAAACTGTAGCTAACATTTACATGGCTATATGAACATATTGAACACCTTATATATAGTATACTGTAGCTACCATTTACATGGCTATAGGAACATATTGAACACCTTATATATAGTATACTGTAGCTACCATTTACATGGCTATAGGAACATATTGAACACCTTATATATAGTATACTGTAGCTACCATTTACATGGCTATAGGAACATATTGAACACCTTATATATAGTATACTGTAGCTACCATTTACATGGCTATAGGAACATATTGAACACCTTATATATAGTATACTGTAGCTACCATTTACATGGCTATAGGAACATATTGAACACCTTATATATAGTATACTGTAGCTACCATTTACATGGCTATAGGAACAT
Source organism: Salvelinus alpinus (assembly GCF_045679555.1). Taxonomy (NCBI): domain Eukaryota; kingdom Metazoa; phylum Chordata; class Actinopteri; order Salmoniformes; family Salmonidae; genus Salvelinus; species Salvelinus alpinus. The sequence continues at coordinate 43,406,568 of NC_092107.1, forward strand.
ATTGAACACCTTATATATAGTAAACTGTAGCCACCATTTACATGGCTATATGAACATATTGAACACCTTATATATAGTATACTGTAGCTACCATTTACATGGCTATATGAACATATTGAACACCTTATATATAGTATACTGTAGCTACCATTTACATGGCTATATGAACATATTGAACACCTTATATATAGTATACTGTAGCTACCATTTACATGGCTATATGAACATATTGAACACCTTATATATAGTATACTGTAGCTACCATTTACATGGCTATATGAACATATTGAACACCTTATATATAGTATACTGTAGCTACCATTTACATGGCTATAGGAACATATTGAACACCTTATATATAGTATACTGTAGCTACCATTTACATGGCTATAGGAACATATTGAACACCTTATATATAGTATACTGTAGCTACCATTTACATGGCTATATGAACATATTGAACACCTTATATATAGTATACTGTAGCTACCATTTACATGGCTATATGAACATATTGAACACCTTATATATAGTATACTGTAGCTACCATTTACATGGCTATAGGAACATATTGAACACCTTATATATAGTATACTGTAGCTACCATTTACATGGCTATAGGAACATATTGAACACCTTATATATAGTATACTGTAGCTACCATTTACATGGCTATAGGAACATATTGAACACCTTATATATAGTAAACTGTAGCTAACATTTACATGGCTATATGAACATATTGAACACCTTATATATAGTATACTGTAGCTACCATTTACATGGCTATATGAACATATTGAACACCTTATATATAGTATACTGTAGCTACCATTTACATGGCTATAGGAACATATTGAACACCTTATATATAGTATACTGTAGCTACCATTTACATGGCTATAGGAACATATTGAACACCTTATATATAGTAAACTGTAGCCACCATTTACATGGCTATATGAACATATTGAACACCTTATATATAGTATACTGTAGCTACCATTTACATGGCTATAGGAACATATTGAACACCTTATATATAGTAAACTGTAGCCACCATTTACATGGCTATATGAACATATTGAACACCTTATATATAGTAAACTGTAGCTAACATTTACATGGCTATAGGAACATATTGAACACCTTATATATAGTATACTGTAGCTACCATTTACATGGCTATAGGAACATATTGAACACCTTATATATAGTATACTGTAGCTACCATTTACATGGCTATAGGAACATATTGAACACCTTATATATAGTATACTGTAGCTACCATTTACATGGCTATAGGAACATATTGAACACCTTATATATAGTATACTGTAGCTACCATTTACATGGCTATAGGAACATATTGAACACCTTATATATAGTAAACTGTAGCCACCATTTACATGGCTATATGAACATATTGAACACCTTATATATAGTAAACTGTAGCTAACATTTACATGGCTATATGAACATATTGAACACCTTATATATAGTAAACTGTAGCTACCATTTACATGGCTATAGGAACATATTGAACACCTTATATATAGTAAACTGTAGCCACCATTTACATGGCTATATGAACATATTGAACACCTTATATATAGTAAACTGTAGCTACCATTTACATGGCTATAGGAACATATTGAACACCTTATATATAGTAAACTGTAGCCACCATTTACATGGCTATATGAACATATTGAACACCTTATATATAGTAAACTGTAGCTACCATTTACATGGCTATATGAACATATTGAACACCTTATATATAGTAAACTGTAGCTAACATTTACATGGCTATATGAACATATTGAACACCTTATATATAGTAAACTGTAGCTACCATTTACATGGCTATATGAACATATTGAACACCTTATATATAGTAAACTGTAGCTAACATTTACATGGCTATATGAACATATTGAACACCTTATATATAGTATACTGTAGCTACCATTTACATGGCTATATGAATATATTGAACACCTTATATATAGTAAACTGTAGCCACCATTTACATGGCTATAGGAACATATTGAACACCTTATATATAGTAAACTGTAGCCACCATTTACATGGCTATAGGAACATATTGAACACCTTATATATAGTAAACTGTAGCCACCATTTACATGGCTATATGAATATATTGAACACCTTATATATAGTACACTGTAGCTAACATTTACATGGCTATAGGAACATATTGAACACCTTATATATAGTAAACTGTAGCTAACATTTACATGGCTATAGGAACATATTGAACACCTTATATATAGTATACTGTAGCTACCATTTACATGGCTATATGAACATATTGAACACCTTATATATAGTAAACTGTAGCCACCATTTACATGGCTATATGAACATATTGAACACCTTATATATAGTAAACTGTAGCTACCATTTACATGGCTATAGGAACATATTGAACACCTTATATATAGTAAACTGTAGCCACCATTTACATGGCTATATGAACATATTGAACACCTTATATATAGTAAACTGTAGCTACCATTTACATGGCTATAGGAACATATTGAACACCTTATATATAGTAAACTGTAGCCACCATTTACATGGCTATATGAACATATTGAACACCTTATATATAGTAAACTGTAGCTACCATTTACATGGCTATATGAACATATTGAACACCTTATATATAGTACACTGTAGCTAACATTTACATGGCTATAGGAACATATTGAACACCTTATATATAGTAAACTGTAGCTAACATTTACATGGCTATATGAACATATTGAACACCTTATATATAGTAAACTGTAGCTACCATTTACATGGCTATAGGAACATATTGAACACCTTATATATAGTAAACTGTAGCCACCATTTACATGGCTATATGAACATATTGAACACCTTATATATAGTAAACTGTAGCTACCATTTACATGGCTATAGGAACATATTGAACACCTTATATATAGTAAACTGTAGCCACCATTTACATGGCTATATGAACATATTGAACACCTTATATATAGTAAACTGTAGCTACCATTTACATGGCTATATGAACATATTGAACACCTTATATATAGTATACTGTAGCTACCATTTACACAGCTATAGGAACATATTGAACACCTTATATATAGTAAACTGTAGCTAACATTTACATGGCTATATGAACATATTGAACACCTTATATATAGTAAACTGTAGCTAACATTTACATGGCTATATGAACATATTGAACACCTTATATATAGTATACTGTAGCTACCATTTACATGGCTATATGAATATATTGAACACCTTATATATAGTAAACTGTAGCCACCATTTACATGGCTATAGGAACATATTGAACACCTTATATATAGTAAACTGTAGCCACCATTTACATGGCTATAGGAACATATTGAACACCTTATATATAGTAAACTGTAGCCACCATTTACATGGCTATATGAATATATTGAACACCTTATATATAGTAAACTGTAGCCACCATTTACATGGCTATAGGAACATATTGAACACCTTATATATAGTACACTGTAGCCACCATTTACATGGCTATATGAACATATTGAACACCTTATATATAGTAAACTGTAGCTACCATTTACATGGCTATAGGAACATATTGAACACCTTATATATAGTACACTGTAGCTAACATTTACATGGCTATAGGAACATATTGAACACCTTATATATAGTAAACTGTAGCTAACATTTACATGGCTATAGGAACATATTGAACACCTTATATATAGTATACTGTAGCTACCATTTACATGGCTATAGGAACATATTGAACACCTTATATATAGTATACTGTAGCTACCATTTACATGGCTATAGGAACATATTGAACACCTTATATATAGTATACTGTAGCTACCATTTACATGGCTATAGGAACATATTGAACACCTTATATATAGTATACTGTAGCTACCATTTACATGGCTATAGGAACATATTGAACACCTTATATATAGTAAACTGTAGCCACCATTTACATGGCTATATGAACATATTGAACACCTTATATATAGTAAACTGTAGCTAACATTTACATGGCTATATGAACATATTGAACACCTTATATATAGTAAACTGTAGCTACCATTTACATGGCTATAGGAACATATTGAACACCTTATATATAGTAAACTGTAGCCACCATTTACATGGCTATATGAACATATTGAACACCTTATATATAGTAAACTGTAGCTACCATTTACATGGCTATAGGAACATATTGAACACCTTATATATAGTAAACTGTAGCCACCATTTACATGGCTATATGAACATATTGAACACCTTATATATAGTAAACTGTAGCTACCATTTACATGGCTATATGAACATATTGAACACCTTATATATAGTAAACTGTAGCTAACATTTACATGGCTATATGAACATATTGAACACCTTATATATAGTAAACTGTAGCTACCATTTACATGGCTATATGAACATATTGAACACCTTATATATAGTAAACTGTAGCTAACATTTACATGGCTATATGAACATATTGAACACCTTATATATAGTATACTGTAGCTACCATTTACATGGCTATATGAATATATTGAACACCTTATATATAGTAAACTGTAGCCACCATTTACATGGCTATAGGAACATATTGAACACCTTATATATAGTAAACTGTAGCCACCATTTACATGGCTATAGGAACATATTGAACACCTTATATATAGTAAACTGTAGCCACCATTTACATGGCTATATGAATATATTGAACACCTTATATATAGTAAACTGTAGCCACCATTTACATGGCTATAGGAACATATTGAACACCTTATATATAGTACACTGTAGCCACCATTTACATGGCTATATGAACATATTGAACACCTTATATATAGTAAACTGTAGCTACCATTTACATGGCTATAGGAACATATTGAACACCTTATATATAGTACACTGTAGCTAACATTTACATGGCTATAGGAACATATTGAACACCTTATATATAGTAAACTGTAGCTAACATTTACATGGCTATAGGAACATATTGAACACCTTATATATAGTATACTGTAGCTACCATTTACATGGCTATAGGAACATATTGAACACCTTATATATAGTATACTGTAGCTACCATTTACATGGCTATAGGAACATATTGAACACCTTATATATAGTATACTGTAGCTACCATTTACATGGCTATAGGAACATATTGAACACCTTATATATAGTATACTGTAGCTACCATTTACATGGCTATAGGAACATATTGAACACCTTATATATAGTAAACTGTAGCCACCATTTACATGGCTATATGAACACATTGAACACCTTATATATAGTAAACTGTAGCTAACATTTACATGGCTATATGAACATATTGAACACCTTATATATAGTAAACTGTAGCTACCATTTACATGGCTATAGGAACATATTGAACACCTTATATATAGTAAACTGTAGCCACCATTTACATGGCTATATGAACATATTGAACACCTTATATATAGTAAACTGTAGCTACCATTTACATGGCTATAGGAACATATTGAACACCTTATATATAGTAAACTGTAGCCACCATTTACATGGCTATATGAACATATTGAACACCTTATATATAGTAAACTGTAGCTACCATTTACATGGCTATATGAACATATTGAACACCTTATATATAGTAAACTGTAGCTAACATTTACATGGCTATATGAACATATTGAACACCTTATATATAGTAAACTGTAGCTACCATTTACATGGCTATATGAACATATTGAACACCTTATATATAGTAAACTGTAGCTAACATTTACATGGCTATATGAACATATTGAACACCTTATATATAGTATACTGTAGCTACCATTTACATGGCTATATGAATATATTGAACACCTTATATATAGTAAACTGTAGCCACCATTTACATGGCTATAGGAACATATTGAACACCTTATATATAGTAAACTGTAGCCACCATTTACATGGCTATAGGAACATATTGAACACCTTATATATAGTAAACTGTAGCCACCATTTACATGGCTATATGAATATATTGAACACCTTATATATAGTACACTGTAGCTAACATTTACATGGCTATAGGAACATATTGAACACCTTATATATAGTAAACTGTAGCTAACATTTACATGGCTATAGGAACATATTGAACACCTTATATATAGTATACTGTAGCTACCATTTACATGGCTATATGAACATATTGAACACCTTATATATAGTAAACTGTAGCCACCATTTACATGGCTATATGAACATATTGAACACCTTATATATAGTAAACTGTAGCTACCATTTACATGGCTATAGGAACATATTGAACACCTTATATATAGTAAACTGTAGCCACCATTTACATGGCTATATGAACATATTGAACACCTTATATATAGTAAACTGTAGCTACCATTTACATGGCTATAGGAACATATTGAACACCTTATATATAGTAAACTGTAGCCACCATTTACATGGCTATATGAACATATTGAACACCTTATATATAGTAAACTGTAGCTACCATTTACATGGCTATATGAACATATTGAACACCTTATATATAGTACACTGTAGCTAACATTTACATGGCTATAGGAACATATTGAACACCTTATATATAGTAAACTGTAGCTAACATTTACATGGCTATATGAACATATTGAACACCTTATATATAGTAAACTGTAGCTACCATTTACATGGCTATAGGAACATATTGAACACCTTATATATAGTAAACTGTAGCCACCATTTACATGGCTATATGAACATATTGAACACCTTATATATAGTAAACTGTAGCTACCATTTACATGGCTATAGGAACATATTGAACACCTTATATATAGTAAACTGTAGCCACCATTTACATGGCTATATGAACATATTGAACACCTTATATATAGTAAACTGTAGCTACCATTTACATGGCTATATGAACATATTGAACACCTTATATATAGTATACTGTAGCTACCATTTACACAGCTATAGGAACATATTGAACACCTTATATATAGTAAACTGTAGCTAACATTTACATGGCTATATGAACATATTGAACACCTTATATATAGTAAACTGTAGCTAACATTTACATGGCTATATGAACATATTGAACACCTTATATATAGTATACTGTAGCTACCATTTACATGGCTATATGAATATATTGAACACCTTATATATAGTAAACTGTAGCCACCATTTACATGGCTATAGGAACATATTGAACACCTTATATATAGTAAACTGTAGCCACCATTTACATGGCTATAGGAACATATTGAACACCTTATATATAGTAAACTGTAGCCACCATTTACATGGCTATATGAATATATTGAACACCTTATATATAGTAAACTGTAGCCACCATTTACATGGCTATAGGAACATATTGAACACCTTATATATAGTACACTGTAGCCACCATTTACATGGCTATATGAACATATTGAACACCTTATATATAGTAAACTGTAGCTACCATTTACATGGCTATAGGAACATATTGAACACATTATATATAGTACACTGTAGCTAACATTTACATGGCTATAGGAACATATTGAACACCTTATATATAGTAAACTGTAGCTAACATTTACATGGCTATAGGAACATATTGAACACCTTATATATAGTATACTGTAGCTACCATTTACATGGCTATAGGAACATATTGAACCCCTTATATATAGTATACTGTAGCTACCATTTACATGGCTATATGAACATATTGAACACCTTATATATAGTATACTGTAGCTACCATTTACATGGCTATATGAACATATTGAACACCTTATATATAGTAAACTGTAGCTAACATTTACATGGCTATAGGAACATATTGAACACCTTATATATAGTACACTGTAGCTAACATTTACATGGCTATAGGAACATATTGAACACCTTATATATAGTAAACTGTAGCTACCATTTACATGGCTATATGAACATATTGAACACCTTATATATAGTATACTGTAGCTAACATTTACATGGCTATAGGAACATATTGAACACCTTATATATAGTAAACTGTAGCTACCATTTACATGGCTATATGAACATATTGAACACCTTATATATAGTAAACTGTAGCTACCATTTACACAGCTATAGGAACATATTGAACACCTTATATATAGTAAACTGTAGCTACCATTTACATGGCTATAGGAACATATTGAACACCTTATATATAGTATACTGTAGCTACCATTTACATGGCTATAGGAACATATTGAACACCTTATATATAGTAAACTGTAGCTACCATTTACATGGCTATATGAACATATTGAACACCTTATATATAGTAAACTGTAGCTAACATTTACATGGCTATAGGAACATATTGAACACCTTATATATAGTAAACTGTAGCTAACATTTACATGGCTATATGAACATATTGAACACCTTATATATAGTAAACTGTAGCCACCATTTACATGGCTATATGAACATATTGAACACCTTATATATAGTAAACTGTAGCTAACATTTACATGGCTATAGGAACATATTGAACACCTTATATATAGTAAACTGTAGCCACCATTTACATGGCTATAGGAACATATTGAACACCTTATATATAGTAAACTGTAGCCACCATTTACATGGCTATAGGAACATATTGAACACCTTATATATAGTATACTGTAGCCACCATTTACATGGCTATAGGAACATATTGAACACCTTATATATAGTATACTGTAGCTACCATTTACATGGCTATAGGAACATATTGAACACCTTATATATAGTATACTGTAGCTACCATTTACATGGCTATAGGAACATATTGAACACCTTATATATAGTAAACTGTAGCCACCATTTACATGGCTATATGAACATATTGAACACCTTATATATAGTATACTGTAGCTACCATTTACATGGCTATAGGAACATATTGAACACCTTATATATAGTAAACTGTAGCCACCATTTACATGGCTATATGAACATATTGAACACCTTATATATAGTAAACTGTAGCTAACATTTACATGGCTATAGGAACATATTGAACACCTTATATATAGTATACTGTAGCTACCATTTACATGGCTATAGGAACATATTGAACACCTTATATATAGTATACTGTAGCTACCATTTACATGGCTATAGGAACATATTGAACACCTTATATATAGTATACTGTAGCTACCATTTACATGGCTATAGGAACATATTGAACACCTTATATATAGTATACTGTAGCTACCATTTACATGGCTATAGGAACATATTGAACACCTTATATATAGTAAACTGTAGCCACCATTTACATGGCTATATGAACATATTGAACACCTTATATATAGTAAACTGTAGCTAACATTTACATGGCTATATGAACATATTGAACACCTTATATATAGTAAACTGTAGCTACCATTTACATGGCTATAGGAACATATTGAACACCTTATATATAGTAAACTGTAGCCACCATTTACATGGCTATATGAACATATTGAACACCTTATATATAGTAAACTGTAGCTACCATTTACATGGCTATAGGAACATATTGAACACCTTATATATAGTAAACTGTAGCCACCATTTACATGGCTATATGAACATATTGAACACCTTATATATAGTAAACTGTAGCTACCATTTACATGGCTATATGAACATATTGAACACCTTATATATAGTAAACTGTAGCTAACATTTACATGGCTATATGAACATATTGAACACCTTATATATAGTAAACTGTAGCTACCATTTACATGGCTATATGAACATATTGAACACCTTATATATAGTAAACTGTAGCTAACATTTACATGGCTATATGAACATATTGAACACCTTATATATAGTATACTGTAGCTACCATTTACATGGCTATATGAATATATTGAACACCTTATATATAGTAAACTGTAGCCACCATTTACATGGCTATAGGAACATATTGAACACCTTATATATAGTAAACTGTAGCCACCATTTACATGGCTATAGGAACATATTGAACACCTTATATATAGTAAACTGTAGCCACCATTTACATGGTTATATGAATATATTGAACACCTTATATATAGTAAACTGTAGCCACCATTTACATGGCTATAGGAACATATTGAACACCTTATATATAGTACACTGTAGCCACCATTTACATGGCTATATGAACATATTGAACACCTTATATATAGTAAACTGTAGCTACCATTTACATGGCTATAGGAACATATTGAACACCTTATATATAGTACACTGTAGCTAACATTTACATGGCTATAGGAACATATTGAACACCTTATATATAGTAAACTGTAGCTAACATTTACATGGCTATAGGAACATATTGAACACCTTATATATAGTATACTGTAGCTACCATTTACATGGCTATATGAACATATTGAACACCTTATATATAGTAAACTGTAGCCACCATTTACATGGCTATATGAACATATTGAACACCTTATATATAGTAAACTGTAGCTACCATTTACATGGCTATAGGAACATATTGAACACCTTATATATAGTAAACTGTAGCCACCATTTACATGGCTATATGAACATATTGAACACCTTATATATAGTAAACTGTAGCTACCATTTACATGGCTATAGGAACATATTGAACACCTTATATATAGTAAACTGTAGCCACCATTTACATGGCTATATGAACATATTGAACACCTTATATATAGTAAACTGTAGCTACCATTTACATGGCTATATGAACATATTGAACACCTTATATATAGTACACTGTAGCTAACATTTACATGGCTATAGGAACATATTGAACACCTTATATATAGTAAACTGTAGCTAACATTTACATGGCTATATGAACATATTGAACACCTTATATATAGTAAACTGTAGCTACCATTTACATGGCTATAGGAACATATTGAACACCTTATATATAGTAAACTGTAGCCACCATTTACATGGCTATATGAACATATTGAACACCTTATATATAGTAAACTGTAGCTACCATTTACATGGCTATAGGAACATATTGAACACCTTATATATAGTAAACTGTAGCCACCATTTACATGGCTATATGAACATATTGAACACCTTATATATAGTAAACTGTAGCTACCATTTACATGGCTATATGAACATATTGAACACCTTATATATAGTATACTGTAGCTACCATTTACACAGCTATAGGAACATATTGAACACCTTATATATAGTAAACTGTAGCTAACATTTACATGGCTATATGAACATATTGAAGACCTTATATATAGTAAACTGTAGCTAACATTTACATGGCTATATGAACATATTGAACACCTTATATATAGTATACTGTAGCTACCATTTACATGGCTATATGAATATATTGAACACCTTATATATAGTAAACTGTAGCCACCATTTACATGGCTATAGGAACATATTGAACACCTTATATATAGTAAACTGTAGCCACCATTTACATGGCTATAGGAACATATTGAACACCTTATATATAGTAAACTGTAGCCACCATTTACATGGCTATATGAATATATTGAACACCTTATATATAGTAAACTGTAGCCACCATTTACATGGCTATAGGAACATATTGAACACCTTATATATAGTACACTGTAGCCACCATTTACATGGCTATATGAACATATTGAACACCTTATATATAGTAAACTGTAGCTAACATTTACATGGCTATAGGAACATATTGAACACCTTATATATAGTATACTGTAGCTACCATTTACATGGCTATATGAACATATTGAACACCTTATATATAGTAAACTGTAGCCACCATTTACATGGCTATATGAACATATTGAACACCTTATATATAGTAAACTGTAGCTACCATTTACATGGCTATAGGAACATATTGAACACCTTATATATAGTAAACTGTAGCCACCATTTACATGGCTATATGAACATATTGAACACCTTATATATAGTAAACTGTAGCTACCATTTACATGGCTATAGGAACATATTGAACACCTTATATATAGTAAACTGTAGCCACCATTTACATGGCTATATGAACATATTGAACACCTTATATATAGTAAACTGTAGCTACCATTTACATGGCTATATGAACATATTGAACACCTTATATATAGTACACTGTAGCTAACATTTACATGGCTATAGGAACATATTGAACACCTTATATATAGTAAACTGTAGCTAACATTTACATGGCTATAGGAACATATTGAACACCTTATATATAGTAAACTGTAGCTACCATTTACATGGCTATAGGAACATATTGAACACCTTATATATAGTAAACTGTAGCCACCATTTACATGGCTATATGAACATATTGAACACCTTATATATAGTAAACTGTAGCTACCATTTACATGGCTATAGGAACATATTGAACACCTTATATATAGTAAACTGTAGCCACCATTTACATGGCTATATGAACATATTGAACACCTTATATATAGTAAACTGTAGCTACCATTTACATGGCTATATGAACATATTGAACACCTTATATATAGTATACTGTAGCTACCATTTACACAGCTATAGGAACATATTGAACACCTTATATATAGTAAACTGTAGCTAACATTTACATGGCTATATGAACATATTGAACACCTTATATATAGTAAACTGTAGCTAACATTTACATGGCTATATGAACATATTGAACACCTTATATATAGTATACTGTAGCTACCATTTACATGGCTATATGAATATATTGAACACCTTATATATAGTAAACTGTAGCCACCATTTACATGGCTATAGGAACATATTGAACACCTTATATATAGTAAACTGTAGCCACCATTTACATGGCTATAGGAACATATTGAACACCTTATATATAGTAAACTGTAGCCACCATTTACATGGCTATATGAATATATTGAACACCTTATATATAGTAAACTGTAGCCACCATTTACATGGCTATAGGAACATATTGAACACCTTATATATAGTACACTGTAGCCACCATTTACATGGCTATATGAACATATTGAACACCTTATATATAGTAAACTGTAGCTACCATTTACATGGCTATAGGAACATATTGAACACCTTATATATAGTACACTGTAGCTAACATTTACATGGCTATAGGAACATATTGAACACCTTATATATAGTAAACTGTAGCTAACATTTACATGGCTATAGGAACATATTGAACACCTTATATATAGTATACTGTAGCTACCATTTACATGGCTATAGGAACATATTGAACCCCTTATATATAGTATACTGTAGCTACCATTTACATGGCTATATGAACATATTGAACACCTTATATATAGTATACTGTAGCTACCATTTACATGGCTATATGAACATATTGAACACCTTATATATAGTATACTGTAGCTACCATTTACATGGCTATAGGAACATATTGAACACCTTATATATAGTATACTGTAGCTACCATTTACATGGCTATATGAACATATTGAACACCTTATATATAGTAAACTGTAGCTAACATTTACATGGCTATAGGAACATATTGAACACCTTATATATAGTACACTGTAGCTAACATTTACATGGCTATAGGAACATATTGAACACCTTATATATAGTAAACTGTAGCTACCATTTACATGGCTATATGAACATATTGAACACCTTATATATAGTATACTGTAGCTAACATTTACATGGCTATAGGAACATATTGAACACCTTATATATAGTAAACTGTAGCTACCATTTACATGGCTATATGAACATATTGAACACCTTATATATAGTAAACTGTAGCTACCATTTACACAGCTATAGGAACATATTGAACACCTTATATATAGTAAACTGTAGCTACCATTTACATGGCTATAGGAACATATTGAACACCTTATATATAGTATACTGTAGCTACCATTTACATGGCTATAGGAACATATTGAACACCTTATATATAGTAAACTGTAGCTACCATTTACATGGCTATATGAACATATTGAACACCTTATATATAGTAAACTGTAGCTAACATTTACATGGCTATAGGAACATATTGAACACCTTATATATAGTAAACTGTAGCTAACATTTACATGGCTATATGAACATATTGAACACCTTATATATAGTAAACTGTAGCCACCATTTACATGGCTATATGAACATATTGAACACCTTATATATAGTAAACTGTAGCTAACATTTACATGGCTATAGGAACATATTGAACACCTTATATATAGTAAACTGTAGCCACCATTTACATGGCTATAGGAACATATTGAACACCTTATATATAGTAAACTGTAGCCACCATTTACATGGCTATAGGAACATATTGAACACCTTATATATAGTATACTGTAGCCACCATTTACATGGCTATAGGAACATATTGAACACCTTATATATAGTATACTGTAGCTACCATTTACATGGCTATAGGAACATATTGAACACCTTATATATAGTATACTGTAGCTACCATTTACATGGCTATAGGAACATATTGAACACCTTATATATAGTATACTGTAGCTACCATTTACATGGCTATAGGAACATATTGAACACCTTATATATAGTATACTGTAGCTACCATTTACATGGCTATATGAACATATTGAACACCTTATATATAGTATACTGTAGCTACCATTTACATGGCTATAGGAACATATTGAACACCTTATATATAGTAAACTGTAGCTAACATTTACATGGCTATATGAACATATTGAACACCTTATATATAGTATACTGTAGCTACCATTTACATGGCTATATGAACATATTGAACACCTTATATATAGTATACTGTAGCTACCATTTACATGGCTATATGAATATATTGAACACCTTATATATAGTATACTGTAGCTACCATTTACATGGCTATAGGAACATATTGAACACCTTATATATAGTATACTGTAGCTACCATTTACATGGCTATATGAACATATTGAACACCTTATATATAGTATACTGTAGCTACCATTTACATGGCTATAGGAACATATTGGACACCTTATATATAGTAAACTGTAGCTAACATTTACATGGCTATATGAACATATTGAACACCTTATATATAGTATACTGTAGCTACCATTTACATGGCTATATGAACATATTGAACACCTTATATATAGTATACTGTAGCTACCATTTACATGGCTATAGGAACATATTGAACACCATATATATAGTATACTGTAGCTACCATTTACATGGCTATATGAACATATTGAACACCTTATATATAGTATACTGTAGCTACCATTTACATGGCTATATGAACATATTGAACACCTTATATATAGTATACTGTAGCTACCATTTACATGGCTATATGAACATATTGAACACCTTATATATAGTATACTGTAGCTACCATTTACATGGCTATAGGAACATATTGAACACCTTATATATAGTAAACTGTAGCTACCATTTACATGGCTATAGGAACATATTGAACACCTTATATATAGTATACTGTAGCTACCATTTACATGGCTATAGGAACATATTGAACACCTTATATATAGTAAACTGTAGCCACCATTTACATGGCTATATGAACATATTGAACACCTTATATATAGTATACTGTAGCTACCATTTACATGGCTATATGAACATATTGAACACCGTATATATAGTATACTCTAGCTACCATTTACATGGCTATATGAACATATTGAACACCTTATATATAGTATACTGTAGCTAACATTTACATGGCTATAGGAACATATTGAACACCTTATATATAGTAAACTGTAGCCACCATTTACATGGCTATAGGAACATATTGAACACCTTATATATGGTATACTGTAGCCACCATTTACATGGCTATAGGAACATATTGAACACCTTATATATAGTATACTGTAGCTACCATTTACATGGCTATAGGAACATATTGAACACCTTATATATAGTATACTGTAGCTACCATTTACATGGCTATAGGAACATATTGAACACCTTATATATAGTATACTGTAGCTACCATTTACATGGCTATAGGAACATATTGAACACCTTATATATAGTATACTGTAGCTACCATTTACATGGCTATATGAACATATTGAACACCTTATATATAGTATACTGTAGCTACCATTTACATGGCTATAGGAACATATTGAACACCTTATATATAGTAAACTGTAGCTAACATTTACATGGCTATATGAACATATTGAACACCTTATATATAGTATACTGTAGCTACCATTTACATGGCTATATGAACATATTGAACACCTTATATATAGTATACTGTAGCTACCATTTACATGGCTATATGAATATATTGAACACCTTATATATAGTATACTGTAGCTACCATTTACATGGCTATAGGAACATATTGAACACCTTATATATAGTATACTGTAGCTACCATTTACATGGCTATAGGAACATATTGAACACCTTATATATAGTAAACTGTAGCTAACATTTACATGGCTATATGAACATATTGAACACCTTATATATAGTATACTGTAGCTACCATTTACATGGCTATATGAACATATTGAACACCTTATATATAGTATACTGTAGCTACCATTTACATGGCTATATGAACATATTGAACACCTTATATATAGTATACTGTAGCTACCATTTACATGGCTATAGGAACATATTGAACACCTTATATATAGTAAACTGTAGCTACCATTTACATGGCTATAGGAACATATTGAACACCTTATATATAGTATACTGTAGCTACCATTTACATGGCTATATGAACATATTGAACACCTTATATATAGTATACTGTAGCTACCATTTACATGGCTATAGGAACATATTGAACACCTTATATATAGTATACTGTAGCTACCATTTACATGGCTATATGAACATATTGAACACCTTATATATAGTATACTGTAGCTACCATTTACATGGCTATAGGAACATATTGAACACCTTATATATAGTATACTGTAGCTACAATTTACATGGCTATATGAACATATTGAACACCTTATATATAGTATACTGTAGCTAACATTTACATGGCTATATGAACATATTGAACACCGTATATATAGTATACTGTAGCTACCATTTACATGGCTATATGAACATATTGAACACCGTATATATAGTAAACTGTAGCTACCATTTACATGGCTATAGGAACATATTGAACAACTTATATATAGTATACTGTAGCTACCATTTACATGGCTATATGAACATATTGAACACCTTATATATAGTATACTGTAGCTACCATTTACATGGCTATATGAACATATTGAACACCGTATATATAGTATACTGTAGCTACCATTTACATGGCTATAGGAACATATTGAACACCTTATATATAGTATACTGTAGCTACCATTTACATGGCTATAGGAACATATTGAACACCTTATATATAGTATACTGTAGCTACCATTTACATGGCTATAGGAACATATTGAACACCTTATATATAGTATACTGTAGCTACCATTTACATGGCTATAGGAACATATTGAACACCTTATATATAGTAAACTGTATCTAACATTTACATGGCTATATGAACATATTGAACACCTTATATATAGTATACTGTAGCTACCATTTACATGGCTATATGAACATATTGAACACCTTATATATAGTATACTGTAGCTACCATTTACATGGCTATATGAACATATTGAACACCTTATATATAGTATACTGTAGCTACCATTTACATGGCTATAGGAACATATTGAACACCTTATATATAGTATACTGTAGCTACCATTTACATGGCTATAGGAACATATTGAACACCTTATATATAGTATACTGTAGCTACCATTTACATGGCTATAGGAACATATTGAACACCTTATATATAGTATACTGTAGCTACCATTTACATGGCTATAGGAACATATTGAACACCTTATATATAGTAAACTGTAGCCACCATTTACATGGCTATATGAACATATTGAACACCTTATATATAGTAAACTGTAGCTAACATTTACATGGCTATATGAACATATTGAACACCTTATATATAGTATACTGTAGCTACCATTTACATGGCTATAGGAACATATTGAACACCTTATATATAGTATACTGTAGCTACCATTTACATGGCTATAGGAACATATTGAACACCTTATATATAGTATACTGTAGCTACCATTTACATGGCTATAGGAACATATTGAACACCTTATATATAGTATACTGTAGCTACCATTTACATGGCTATAGGAACATATTGAACACCTTATATATAGTAAACTGTAGCCACCATTTACATGGCTATATGAACATATTGAACACCTTATATATAGTAAACTGTAGCTAACATTTACATGGCTATAGGAACATATTGAACACCTTATATATAGTATACTGTAGCTACCATTTACATGGCTATAGGAACATATTGAACACCTTATACAGTGGGGAGAACAAGTATTTGATACACTGCCGATTTTGCAGGTTTTCCTACTTACAAAGCATGTAGAGGTCTGTAATTTTTATCATAGGTACACTTCAACTATGAGAGACGGAATCTAAAA
This sequence comes from Salvelinus alpinus, assembly GCF_045679555.1. NCBI lineage: Eukaryota > Metazoa > Chordata > Actinopteri > Salmoniformes > Salmonidae > Salvelinus > Salvelinus alpinus. The sequence goes on from NC_092107.1 coordinate 43,425,230, forward strand.
CAAAAATCCAGAAAATCACATTGTATGATTTTTAAGTAATTAATTTGCATTTTATTGCATGACATAAGTATTTGATACATCAGAAAAGCAGAACTGAATATTTGGTACAGAAACCTTTGTTTGCAATTACAGAGATCATACGTTTCCTGTAGTTCTTGACTAGGTTTGCACACACTGCAGCAGGGATTTTGGCCCACTCCTCCCTACAGATCTTCTCCAGATCCTTCAGGTTTCGGGGCTGTCGCTGGGCAATACGGAGTTTCAGCTCCCTCCAAAGATTTTCTATTGGGTTCAGGTCTGGAGACTGGCTAGGCCACTCCAGGACCTTGAGATGCTTCTTACGGAGCCAATCCTTAGTTGCCATGGCTGTGTGCTTCGTGTCGTTGTCATGCTGGAAGACCCAGCCACGACCCATCTTCAATGCTCTTACTGAGGGAAGGAGGTTGTTGGCCAAGATCTCGCGATACATGGCCCCATCCATCCTCCCCTCAATACGGTGCAGTCGTCCTGTCCCCTTTGCAGAAAAGCATCCCCAAAGAATGATGTTTCCACCTCCATGCTTCACGGTTGGGATGGTGTTCTTGGGGTTGTACTCATCCTTCTTCTTCCTCCAAACACGCCGAGTGGAGTTAGACCAAAAAGCTCTATTTTTGTCTCATCAGACCACATGACCTTCTCCCATTCCTCCTCTGGATCATCCAGATGGTCATTGGCAAACTTCAGACAGGCCTGGACATGCACTGGCTTAAGCAGGGGGACCTTGCGTGCGCTGCAGGATTTTAATCCATGACGGCGTAGTGTGTTACTAATGGTTTTCTTTGAGACTGTGGTCCCAGCTCTCTTCAGGTCATTGACCAGGTCCTGCCGTGTAGTTCTGGGCTGATCCCTCACCTTCCTCATGATCATTGATGCCCCACGAGGTGAAATCTTGCATGGAGCCCCAGACCGAGGGTGATTGACCGTCATCTTGAACTTCTTCCATTTTCTAATAATTGCGCCAACAGTTGTTTCCTTCTCACCAAGCTGCTTGCCTATTGTCCTGTAGCCCATCCCAGCCTTGTGCAGGTCTACAATTTTATCCCTGATGTCCTTACACAGCTCTCTGGTCTTGGCCATTGTGGAGAGGTTGGAATCTGTTTGATTGAGTGTGTGGACAGGTGTCTTTTATACAGGTAACGAGTTCAAACAGGTGCAGTTAATACAGGTAATGAGTGGAGAACAGGAGGGCTTCTTAAAGAAAAACTAACAGGTCTGTGAGAGCCGGAATTCTTACTGGTTGGTAGGTGATCAAATACTTATGTCATGCAATAAAATGCAAATTAATTATTTAAAAATCATACAATGTGAGTTTCTGAATTTTTGTTTTAGATTCCGTCTCTCACAGTTGAAGTGTACCTATGATAAAAATTACAGACCTCTACATGCTTTGTAAGTAGGAAAACCTGCAAAATCGGCAGTGTATCAAATACTTGTTCTCCCCACTGTATATAGTATACTGTAGCTACCATTTACATGGCTATAGGAACATATTGAACACCTTATATATAGTAAACTGTAGCCACCATTTACATGGCTATATGAACATATTGAACACCTTATATATAGTAAACTGTAGCTAACATTTACATGGCTATATGAACATATTGAACACCTTATATATAGTATACTGTAGCTACCATTTACATGGCTATATGAACATATTGAACACCTTATATATAGTATACTGTAGCTACCATTTACATGGCTATATGAACATATTGAACACCTTATATATAGTAAACTGTAGCTACCATTTACATGGCTATAGGAACATATTGAACACCTTATATATAGTAAACTGTAGCCACCATTTACATGGCTATATGAACATATTGAACACCTTATATATAGTAAACTGTAGCTACCATTTACATGGCTATAGGAACATATTGAACACCTTATATATAGTAAACTGTAGCCACCATTTACATGGCTATATGAACATATTGAACACCTTATATATAGTAAACTGTAGCTACCATTTACATGGCTATATGAACATATTGAACACCTTATATATAGTAAACTGTAGCTAACATTTACATGGCTATATGAACATATTGAACACCTTATATATAGTAAACTGTAGCTAACATTTACATGGCTATATGAACATATTGAACACCTTATATATAGTATACTGTAGCTACCATTTACATGGCTATATGAATATATTGAACACCTTATATATAGTACACTGTAGCTAACATTTACATGGCTATATGAACATATTGAACACCTTATATATAGTAAACTGTAGCCACCATTTACATGGCTATAGGAACATATTGAACACCTTATATATAGTAAACTGTAGCCACCATTTACATGGCTATAGGAACATATTGAACACCTTATATATAGTAAACTGTAGCCACCATTTACATGGCTATATGAATATATTGAACACCTTATATATAGTACACTGTAGCTAACATTTACATGGCTATATGAACATATTGAACACCTTATATATAGTAAACTGTAGCCACCATTTACATGGCTATAGGAACATATTGAACACCTTATATATAGTACACTGTAGCCACCATTTACATGGCTATATGAACATATTGAACACCTTATATATAGTAAACTGTAGCTACCATTTACATGGCTATAGGAACATATTGAACACCTTATATATAGTACACTGTAGCTAACATTTACATGGCTATAGGAACATATTGAACACCTTATATATAGTAAACTGTAGCTAACATTTACATGGCTATAGGAACATATTGAACACCTTATATATAGTATACTGTAGCTACCATTTACATGGCTATAGGAACATATTGAACCCCTTATATATAGTATACTGTAGCTACCATTTACATGGCTATATGAACATATTGAACACCTTATATATAGTATACTGTAGCTACCATTTACATGGCTATATGAACATATTGAACACCTTATATATAGTATACTGTAGCTACCATTTACATGGCTATATGAACATATTGAACACCTTATATATAGTAAACTGTAGCTAACATTTACATGGCTATAGGAACATATTGAACACCTTATATATAGTACACTGTAGCTAACATTTACATGGCTATAGGAACATATTGAACACCTTATATATAGTAAACTGTAGCTACCATTTACATGGCTATATGAACATATTGAACACCTTATATATAGTATACTGTAGCTAACATTTACATGGCTATAGGAACATATTGAACACCTTATATATAGTAAACTGTAGCTACCATTTACATGGCTATATGAACATATTGAACACCTTATATATAGTAAACTGTAGCTACCATTTACACAGCTATAGGAACATATTGAACACCTTATATATAGTAAACTGTAGCTACCATTTACATGGCTATAGGAACATATTGAACACCTTATATATAGTAAACTGTAGCTACCATTTACATGGCTATAGGAACATATTGAACACCTTATATATAGTAAACTGTAGCTACCATTTACATGGCTATAGGAACATATTGAACACCTTATATATAGTAAACTGTAGCTACCATTTACATGGCTATAGGAACATATTGAACACCTTATATATAGTAAACTGTAGCTAACATTTACATGGCTATAGGAACATATTGAACACCTTATATATAGTAAACTGTAGCTAACATTTACATGGCTATATGAACATATTGAACACCTTATATATAGTAAACTGTAGCCACCATTTACATGGCTATATGAACATATTGAACACCTTATATATAGTAAACTGTAGCTAACATTTACATGGCTATAGGAACATATTGAACACCTTATATATAGTACACTGTAGCTAACATTTACATGGCTATAGGAACATATTGAACACCTTATATATAGTAAACTGTAGCTAACATTTACATGGCTATAGGAACATATTGAACACCTTATATATAGTATACTGTAGCTACCATTTACATGGCTATAGGAACATATTGAACCCCTTATATATAGTATACTGTAGCTACCATTTACATGGCTATATGAACATATTGAACACCTTATATATAGTATACTGTAGCTACCATTTACATGGCTATATGAACATATTGAACACCTTATATATAGTATACTGTAGCTACCATTTACATGGCTATATGAACATATTGAACACCTTATATATAGTAAACTGTAGCTAACATTTACATGGCTATAGGAACATATTGAACACCTTATATATAGTACACTGTAGCTAACATTTACATGGCTATAGGAACATATTGAACACCTTATATATAGTAAACTGTAGCTACCATTTACATGGCTATATGAACATATTGAACACCTTATATATAGTATACTGTAGCTAACATTTACATGGCTATAGGAACATATTGAACACCTTATATATAGTAAACTGTAGCTACCATTTACATGGCTATATGAACATATTGAACACCTTATATATAGTAAACTGTAGCTACCATTTACACAGCTATAGGAACATATTGAACACCTTATATATAGTAAACTGTAGCTACCATTTACATGGCTATAGGAACATATTGAACACCTTATATATAGTAAACTGTAGCTACCATTTACATGGCTATAGGAACATATTGAACACCTTATATATAGTAAACTGTAGCTACCATTTACATGGCTATAGGAACATATTGAACACCTTATATATAGTAAACTGTAGCTACCATTTACATGGCTATAGGAACATATTGAACACCTTATATATAGTAAACTGTAGCTAACATTTACATGGCTATAGGAACATATTGAACACCTTATATATAGTAAACTGTAGCTAACATTTACATGGCTATATGAACATATTGAACACCTTATATATAGTAAACTGTAGCCACCATTTACATGGCTATATGAACATATTGAACACCTTATATATAGTAAACTGTAGCTAACATTTACATGGCTATAGGAACATATTGAACACCTTATATATAGTAAACTGTAGCTAACATTTACATGGCTATAGGAACATATTGAACACCTTATATATAGTACACTGTAGCCACCATTTACATGGCTATATGAACATATTGAACACCTTATATATAGTAAACTGTAGCTACCATTTACATGGCTATAGGAACATATTGAACACCTTATATATAGTAAACTGTAGCTAACATTTACATGGCTATAGGAACATATTGAACACCTTATATATAGTACACTGTAGCCACCATTTACATGGCTATAGGAACATATTGAACACCTTATATATAGTAAACTGTAGCTAACATTTACATGGCTATATGAACATATTGAACACCTTATATATAGTAAACTGTAGCCACCATTTACATGGCTATAGGAACATATTGAACACCTTATATATAGTAAACTGTAGCTACCATTTACATGGCTATATGAACATATTGAACACCTTATATATAGTAAACTGTAGCCACCATTTACATGGCTATAGGAACATATTGAACACCTTATATATAGTACACTGTAGCCACCATTTACATGGCTATATGAACATATTGAACACCTTATATATAGTAAACTGTAGCTACCATTTACATGGCTATAGGAACATATTGAACACCTTATATATAGTACACTGTAGCTAACATTTACATGGCTATAGGAACATATTGAACACCTTATATATAGTAAACTGTAGCTAACATTTACATGGCTATAGGAGCATATTGTACACCTTATATATAGTATACTGTAGCTACCATTTACATGGCTATAGGAACATATTGAACCCCTTATATATAGTATACTGTAGCTACCATTTACATGGCTATAGGAACATATTGAACACCTTATATATAGTAAACTGTAGCTACCATTTACATGGCTATATGAACATATTGAACACCTTATATATAGTATACTGTAGCTACCATTTACATGGCTATATGAACATATTGAACACCTTATATATAGTATACTGTAGCTAACATTTACATGGCTATAGGAACATATTGAACACCTTATATATAGTACACTGTAGCTAACATTTACATGGCTATAGGAACATATTGAACACCTTATACAGTGGGGAGAACAAGTATTTGATACACTGACGATTTTGCAGGTTTTCCTACTTACAAAGCATGTAGAGGTCTGTAATTTTTATCATAGGTACACTTCAACTGTGAGAGAAGGAATCTAAAACAAAAATCCAGAAAATCACATTGTATGATTTTTAAGTAATTAATTTGCATTTTATTGCATGACATAAGTATTTGATACATCAGAAAAGCAGAACTGAATATTTGGTACAGAAACCTTAGTTTGCAATTACCGAGATCATACGTTTCCTGTAGTTCTTGACCAGGTTTGCACACACTGCAGCAGGGATTTTGGCCCACTCCTCCATACAGACCTTCTCCAGATCCTTCAGGTTTCGGGGCTGTCGCTGGGCAATACGGACTTTCGGCTCCCTCCAAAGATTTTCTATTGGGTTCAGGTCTGGAGACTGGCTAGGCCACTCCAGGACCTTGAGATGCTTCTTACGGAGCCACTCCTTAGTTGCCCTGGCTGTGTGTTTCGGGTCGTTGTCATGCTGGAAGACCCAGCCACGACCCATCTTCAATGCTCTTACTGAGGGAAGGAGGTTGTTGGTCAAGATCTCGCGATACATGGCCCCATCCATCCTCCCCTCAATACGGTGCAGTCGTCCTGTCCCCTTTGCAGAAAAGCATCCCCAAAGAATGATGTTTCCACCTCCATGCTTCACGGTTGGGATGGTGTTCTTGGGGTTGTACTCATCCTTCTATTCCTCCAAACACGGCGAGTGGAGTTTAGAGCAAAAAGCTCTATTTTTGTCTCATCAGACCACATGACCTTCTCCCATTCCTCCTCTGGATCATCCAGATGGTCATTGGCAAACTTCAGACGGGCCTGGACATGTGCTGGCTTGAGCAGGGGGACCTTGCGTGCGCTGCAGGATTTTAATCCATGACGGCGTAGTGTGTTACTAATGGTTTTCTTTGAGACTGTGGTCCCAGCTCTCTTCAGGTCATTGACCAGGTCCTGCCGTGTAGTTCTGGGCTGATCCCTCACATTCCTCATGATCATTGATGCCCCACGAGGTGAGATCTTGCATGGAGCCCCAGACCGAGGGTGATTGACCGTCATCTTGAACTTCTTCCATTTTCTAATAATTGTGCCAACAGTTGTTGCCTTCTCACCAAGCTGCTTGCCTATTGTCCTGTAGCCCATCCCAGCCTTGTACAGGTCTACAATTTATCCCTGATGTCCTTACACAGCTCTCTGGTCTTGGCCATTGTGGAGAGGTTGGAGTCTGTTTGATTGAGTGTGTGGACAGGTGTCTTTTATAAAGGTAACGAGTTCAAACAGGTGCAGTTAATACAGGTAATGAGTGGAGAACAGGAGGGCTTCTTAAAGAAAAACTAACAGGTCTGTGAGAGCCGGAATTCTTACTGGTTGGTAGGTGATCAAATACTTATGTCATGCAATAAAATGCAAATTAATTACTTAAAAATCATACAATGTGATTTTCTGGATTTTTGTTTTAGATTCCGTCTCTCACAGTTGAAGTGTACCTATGATAAAAATGACAGACCTCTACATGCTTTGTAAGTAGGAAAACCTGCAAAATCGGCAGTGTATCAAATACTTGTTCTCCCCACTGTATATAGTAAACTGTAGCTACCATTTACATGGCTATATGAACATATTGAACACCTTATATATAGTATACTGTAGCTAACATTTACATGGCTATAGGAACATATTGAACACCTTATATATAGTATACTGTAGCTACCATTTACACAGCTATAGGAACATATTGAACACCTTATATATAGTAAACTGTAGCTACCATTTACATGGCTATAGGAACATATTGAACACCTTATATATAGTATACTGTAGCTACCATTTACATGGCTATAGGAACATATTGAACACCTTATATATAGTAAACTGTAGCTACCATTTACATGGCTATAGGAACATATTGAACACCTTATATATAGTAAACTGTAGCTACCATTTACATGGCTATAGGAACATATTGAACACCTTATATATAGTAAACTGTAGCTACCATTTACATGGCTATAGGAACATATTGAACACCTTATATATAGTAAACTGTAGCTACCATTTACATGGCTATATGAACATATTGAACACCTTATATATAGTAAACTGTAGCTACCATTTACATGGCTATAGGAACATATTGAACACCTTATATATAGTAAACTGTAGCTAACATTTACATGGCTATAGGAACATATTGAACACCTTATATATAGTAAACTGTAGCCACCATTTACATGGCTATAGGAACATACTGAACACCTTATATATAGTAAACTGTAGCTACCATTTACATGGCTATATGAACATATTGAACACCTTATATATAGTAAACTGTAGCCACCATTTACATGGCTATATGAATATATTGAACACCTTATATATAGTACACTGTAGCTAACATTTACATGGCTATATGAACATATTGAACACCTTATATATAGTAAACTGTAGCCACCATTTACATGGCTATAGGAACATATTGAACACCTTATATATAGTACACTGTAGCCACCATTTACATGGCTATATGAACATATTGAACACCTTATATATAGTAAACTGTAGCTACCATTTACATGGCTATAGGAACATATTGAACACCTTATATATAGTACACTGTAGCTAACATTTACATGGCTATAGGAACATATTGAACACCTTATATATAGTAAACTGTAGCTAACATTTACATGGCTATAGGAGCATATTGTACACCTTATATATAGTATACTGTAGCTACCATTTACATGGCTATAGGAACATATTGAACCCCTTATATATAGTATACTGTAGCTACCATTTACATGGCTATAGGAACATATTGAACACCTTATATATAGTAAACTGTAGCTACCATTTACATGGCTATATGAACATATTGAACACCTTATATATAGTATACTGTAGCTACCATTTACATGGCTATATGAACATATTGAACACCTTATATATAGTATACTGTAGCTAACATTTACATGGCTATAGGAACATATTGAACACCTTATATATAGTACACTGTAGCTAACATTTACATGGCTATAGGAACATATTGAACACCTTATACAGTGGGGAGAACAAGTATTTGATACACTGACGATTTTGCAGGTTTTCCTACTTACAAAGCATGTAGAGGTCTGTCATTTTTATCATAGGTACACTTCAACTGTGAGAGAAGGAATCTAAAACAAAAATCCAGAAAATCACATTGTATGATTTTTAAGTAATTAATTTGCATTTTATTGCATGACATAAGTATTTGATACATCAGAAAAGCAGAACTTAATATTTGGTACAGAAACCTTTGTTTGCAATTACCGAGATCATACGTTTCCTGTAGTTCTTGACCAGGTTTGCACACACTGCAGCAGGGATTTTGGCCCACTCCTCCATACAGACCTTCTCCAGATCCTTCAGGTTTCGGGGCTGTCGCTGGGCAATACGGACTTTCGGCTCCCTCCAAAGATTTTCTATTGGGTTCAGGTCTGGAGACTGGCTAGGCCACTCCAGGACCTTGAGATGCTTCTTACGGAGCCACTCCTTAGTTGCCCTGGCTGTGTGTTTCGGGTCGTTGTCATGCTGGAAGACCCAGCCACGACCCATCTTCAATGCTCTTACTGAGGGAAGGAGGTTGTTGGTCAAGATCTCGCGATACATGGCCCCATCCATCCTCCCCTCAATACGGTGCAGTCGTCCTGTCCCCTTTGCAGAAAAGCATCCCCAAAGAATGATGTTTCCACCTCCATGCTTCACGGTTGGGATGGTGTTCTTGGGGTTGTACTCATCCTTCTATTCCTCCAAACACGGCGAGTGGAGTTTAGAGCAAAAAGCTCTATTTTTGTCTCATCAGACCACATGACCTTCTCCCATTCCTCCTCTGGATCATCGAGATGGTCATTGGCAAACTTCAGACGGGCCTGGACATGCGCTGGCTTGAGCAGGGGGACCTTGCGTGCGCTGCAGGATTTTAATCCATGACGGCGTAGTGTGTTACTAATGGTTTTCTTTGAGACTGTGGTCCCAGCTCTCTTCAGGTCATTGACCAGGTCCTGCCGTGTAGTTCTGGGCTGATCCCTCACATTCCTCATGATCATTGATGCCCCACGAGGTGAGATCTTGCATGGAGCCCCAGACCGAGGGTGATTGACCGTCATCTTGAACTTCTTCCATTTTCTAATAATTGTGCCAACAGTTGTTGCCTTCTCACCAAGCTGCTTGCCTATTGTCCTGTAGCCCATCCCAGCCTTGTACAGGTCTACAATTTATCCCTGATGTCCTTACACAGCTCTCTGGTCTTGGCCATTGTGGAGAGGTTGGAGTCTGTTTGATTGAGTGTGTGGACAGGTGTCTTTTATAAAGGTAACGAGTTCAAACAGGTGCAGTTAATACAGGTAATGAGTGGAGAACAGGAGGGCTTCTTAAAGAAAAACTAACAGGTCTGTGAGAGCCGGAATTCTTACTGGTTGGTAGGTGATCAAATACTTATGTCATGCAATAAAATGCAAATTAATTACTTAAAAATCATACAATGTGATTTTCTGGATTTTTGTTTTAGATTCCGTCTCTCACAGTTGAAGTGTACCTATGATAAAAATGACAGACCTCTACATGCTTTGTAAGTAGGAAAACCTGCAAAATCGGCAGTGTATCAAATACTTGTTCTCCCCACTGTATATAGTAAACTGTAGCTACCATTTACATGGCTATATGAACATATTGAACACCTTATATATAGTATACTGTAGCTAACATTTACATGGCTATAGGAACATATTGAACACCTTATATATAGTATACTGTAGCTACCATTTACACAGCTATAGGAACATATTGAACACCTTATATATAGTAAACTGTAGCTACCATTTACATGGCTATAGGAACATATTGAACACCTTATATATAGTATACTGTAGCTACCATTTACATGGCTATAGGAACATATTGAACACCTTATATATAGTAAACTGTAGCTACCATTTACATGGCTATAGGAACATATTGAACACCTTATATATAGTAAACTGTAGCTACCATTTACATGGCTATAGGAACATATTGAACACCTTATATATAGTAAACTGTAGCTACCATTTACATGGCTATATGAACATATTGAACACCTTATATATAGTAAACTGTAGCTACCATTTACATGGCTATAGGAACATATTGAACACCTTATATATAGTAAACTGTAGCTACCATTTACATGGCTATATGAACATATTGAACACCTTATATATAGTAAACTGTAGCTAACATTTACATGGCTATAGGAACATATTGAACACCTTATATATAGTAAACTGTAGCTACCATTTACATGGCTATATGAACATATTGAACACCTTATATATAGTAAACTGTAGCTACCATTTACATGGCTATAGGAACATATTGAACACCTTATATATAGTAAACTGTAGCTAACATTTACATGGCTATAGGAACATATTGAACACCTTATATATAGTAAACTGTAGCCACCATTTACATGGCTATAGGAACATACTGAACACCTTATATATAGTAAACTGTAGCTACCATTTACATGGCTATATGAACATATTGAACACCTTATATATAGTAAACTGTAGCTACCATTTACATGGCTATAGGAACATATTGAACACCTTATATATAGTAAACTGTAGCTACCATTTACATGGCTATATGAACATATTGAACACCTTATATATAGTATACTGTAGCTACCATTTACATGGCTATAGGAACATATTGAACACCTTATATATAGTAAACTGTAGCTACCATTTACATGGCTATATGAACATATTGAACACCTTATATATAGTAAACTGTAGCTACCATTTACATGGCTATAGGAACATATTGAACACCTTATATATAGTAAACTGTAGCTACCATTTACATGGCTATATGAACATATTGAACACCTTATATATAGTAAACTGTAGCCACCATTTACATGGCTATAGGAACATATTGAACACCTTATATATAGTATACTGTAGCCACCATTTACATGGCTATATGAACATATTGAACACCTTATATATAGTATACTGTAGCTACCATTTACATGGCTATAGGAACATATTGAACACCTTATATATAGTATACTGTAGCTACCATTTACATGGCTATAGGAACATATTGAACACCTTATATATAGTAAACTGTAGCTACCATTTACATGGCTATATGAACATATTGAACACCTTATATATAGTAAACTGTAGCTACCAGATATAGGCTATAGGAACAGAGTGGAAACATTACATATGTGACCCACCACCTCAATGGATAAAAGTAGAGACTCAAAGTTAATAAATGATATATTATACACTACAGTTGAGAAACAATGACAAAGTCATTCTGCTTTGAAAGTTGATAATTTTGTAACCCCCACTTTTGAGAAAATGTTTGGGTACACCTACTGGAGAGCTCTTCTTTGTCTACACCCATTCAGCATCGTTCACACCCTCTTAAGCTTTAGCCCCACCCATCTCTTTAAGGATTCACATGTGATGCTAAACAGAGTAAATACAGTAGTGTAGTAAACAACCAAGGATTTCAAGACTAAAAGTGATGAAAGTAGGAGCAAAAAGTTGTAGTAAAAATACACTATCTCGTCCTTGGCCTATATCCTAATCTGACTTTGGTGCAGGTCATGTTGTTCTTTACATTACCGTCTCTGGTAAACACACTATATCAAATACAATCTACGTTCATTTAACACATGCGTAGGATACAGAAGGTGTAAAAGGTACAGTGAAATGGTTACTGGCATAGTCACATCAAATCAAATCAAATGTATTTATATAGCCCTTCTTACATCAGCTGATATCTCAAAGTGCTGTACAGAAACAGCCTAAAACCACAAACAGCAAGCAATGCAGGTGTAGAAGCACGGTGGAGTCTTTTTGTTTAGACACATAATCCCAACCCATACTATCATGAACCATGCATGAATCTGCAGGTAGCTAATGCTAACCAACTAGTTTCAAAATAATTAGCTAGCTAACATTAGGCTATAAATAGCAATGCAAATTAGTTTCTGAGATACAAATAATATTACTACACAGCACAAACACGTAACGTTAGCTAGCGAGCCAGCCAGCTAACGTTAGCTACCTAACTAACAATACACTTTAACATGGCATGAAAAAGACTTCCTGACAAAATAAGAAGCAAAAAAACTTCTGGAAATGTAGCTAGACTCTCTTTCCTCGATACATGTATGGATGCTTCTCCCTCTCTGTCACGGTTGCCACGGTTGCCCTTTAGTTTGAAGATGTAATCCGGAGACAGGTGTTTTATACAACAGCCTTCTCTGTGTTCTCTTGTCGACTCAAACCACATTTGCAATCCCACTCTGCTTCCACATTCTACTGATTTCAAAAGTCTGTCAACTTCTTCCCATGAAAACAACACTGTTGATTGCCCCTTCTTCCCCATCACCGTCATCAGAAGGTTCTACAATGTCAGGGATTTCCTCATCGTCTGATTGATTTTCAGAGTCAGAGAGAGAGTCAGCATGGTACGATCGTCCTCCAGGAAATAGACCATCACAACTTTTTCCCACTGATCTTTGTTGATAGCGCTCGGTATTAAATTCAAGGCAGCAATGTTGACAGCAGTAGTAAGACCTTTGCAGTTCATCATGATATCTTCCAGAAAAGCCGCGGTAGCCAGGATTACCTACACATACTGAGCAGCTCATTGGTTAGACAGAAGCGAGCTACATGGCAGACCAATCAGAACTCAGCTCTCGGCATGTCCAGCCCATCCATTATCTCAGCCAATCATTACTTTTTCCATGGCTAAACCAACTAGGCTCGTAATGTAACAGTTTATTCATATCTGTGATTGGATTACAAGTTTGCTATTAAGGTACATACAATTTCACATGTTCCAGAAGGCATTTCTGCCAAAATGGATGGATACAACCTTTTTCATTCAAATGGGTCTCTGGTGAAGAGGTGACTTGCGACATACGACTAGCTTCCTGGAACGATCACAGATAATATAGCTACCAGATACATGGCTGTAGGAACAGAGTGAACACACAGGATAAGGCTATAGGAACAGAGGATAAGGCTAAAGGAACGTAACGTTTTTAATGGGTGCTCCACGGGAACCAGTTGTTCCCATTTTAGCTGTGGCAATCACACCTCAACTTGTTTAACTAAGGGGAACCATTATTTTTCACCCCTGCAAAGTGACCCTGTAAGCCTGGAGACGTGTGATTTGAATCATATGGAGCCACCAAGCCTTCTTCAACCCTCTCGCCCCCCTCTCCTCTCCTCTCCTCTCCTCTCCTCTCCTCTCCTCTCCTCTCCTCTCCTCTCCTCTCATAACCCACTCTCCTCTCCTCTCATAACCCACTCTCCTCTCCTCTCCTCTCCTTTCCTCTCCTCTCTTCTCCTCTCTTCTCCTCTCCTTGCCTCTCCTCTCCTCTCCATGCTCCTTCTCCTCTCCTCTCCTAACCCCTCTCCACTCCTAACCACCTCTTCTCTCCTCTCCTAACCCCTCTCCACTCCTAACCACCTCTTCTCTCCTCTCCTAACCCCTCTCCACTCCTAACCACCTCTTCTCTCCTCTCCTAACCCCTCTCCACTCCTAACCACCTCTTCTCTCCTCTCCTAACCCCTCTCCACTCCTAACCACCTCTTCTCCCCTCTCCTCTCCATGCTCCCTCTCCTGTCCCTGCTCCTCTCTCGCTCCAGAACCCAGCCATGTGGATCCACCCCCAGCCCCCATGATGATAGCGTGGTCTGCATCCGTCTCTTCATCCCTCACCTCTGATTCATTATTACCTGATTAGGGGTGATTAAGAGAAGACCATTAGCAGCTGCATGTCCTGTCACTAACGATTAGTACTGACGGCTGCGTCCACTTCCTATTATCTATCCGCTGTGCTCATCTGCAGCAGGCTAGCTGCGCTAACAGGGATAATGATTAGGGAGTGTATTGTTTGGGTGATTGACTTGGATGGGGGGGGGGTGATTGACTTGGATGGGGGGGGTGGTGATTGACTTGGATGGGGGGGGTGGTGATTGACTTGGATGGGGGGGGGGGGCATTTTCAGAGGCCTGGGTAGAGAGAGAGAGTTTTTTCAGGTATTTTGGAGCATTGTTTTATTGGATTGTAGTAATGAGCTTAGAAGTCAAAGTGGTGGAAGACTGGCGTGACCCATCCCTCTACACTACAACCTATACACATGTGGCATCCGCTGCTTGTGTTCGTATTGATTGGACGGTACTTGGAAGGAGAGTAGCATTTAACATTGCTACCACTGCACTACCACTACACTACCACTACACTAGCCCTACCCTAGCGACTGCCTTGTAATGAGCCTTATGAAGTCAGCATAGAGGACGATATTCAGTCCTTGTGCCCCGGCGTTACACTGACCAGCTACGGTGTTAGATATACAGGTCAGTCCATGCCCCCCACCCCGGCGTTACACTGTACAGCTACGGTGTTAGATATACAGGTGCAGTCCATGCCCCCCCCCCCCCCGGCGTTACACTGACCAGCTACGGTGTTAGATATACAGGTGCAGTCCTAGCCCCCCCCCCCCGTCTGTTGTTCCTGTTAAGCTTGTAGGATTCATTCAACCTCAGGTTTTTTCTCTCTAATCTGGATTTGACAATGTATGATCTCTAAATCTCTAGATTCAATAGCTATTGATGCTCCCAGTCTTTCAAGGAGATTGAATGTTTTGTGTATTCTTTTCTATTGTGCTATATTTGTAATGGGTTTTCAAGGTTTTTATTGACAGATATAAGCTAGTTATGTAGATGGGTAGATACATGATAATGTACAGGAGATAATGTTGAGTGGAGGAACGAGGGATGGAACCTTCGGGGGAAATGTGGTCTGGGGACGGCAGCACTACTGGCATGAACCAGGAAACACAACAGCCCCCAAACCAGCACATGGCATGAACCAGGAAACACAACAGCCCCCAAACCAACACATGGCATGAACCAGGAAACACAACAGCCCCCGAACCAGCACATTGCGTGAACCAGGAAACACAATAGACTTTATTTTATTTGTTTAGTTTTTTTGTTTTATACCATATATATACCATATATATACTTGTTTTATTTTTTTATACCATATATAATAAACAAAACAAATGCCAATACTGAAAACAAAACAATAACCTGTATTACTATGAATAACATACCATTTAGCAGATGCTTTTATCCATGCTATTCATATGAATGGCCTCAGCGGGAATCAAACTCTCAAATCCTGAGTGCCATGCTCTTCCAGCTGAGCCACACTGTCTGTCTCAGCATTCTGGATTAACAGGCTTTCAGACAAATGCTTTTAGAAATGTCCCGAGAGGAGAGGAGAGGAGAGGAGAGGAGAGGAGAGGAGAGGAGAGGAGAGGAGAGGAGAGGAGAGAGGGAGGGAGGGAGAAAGAGAGAGAGAGAGAGAGAGAGAGAGAGAGAGAGAGAGAGGGAGGGAGAAAGAGAGAGAGGGAGAAAGAGAGAGAGAGAGAGAGAGAGAGAGAGAGAGAGAGAGAGAGAGAGAGAGAGAGAGAGAGAGAGAGAGAGAGAGAGAGAGAGAGAGAGAGAGAGAAAGAGAGAGAGAGAGAGAGAGAGAGAGAGAGAGAGAGAGAGAGAGAGAGAGAGAGAGAGAGAGAGAGAGAGAGAGAGAGAGAGAGAGAGAGATAAAATGTATTCATGTTTCTGCAAAGGCCTATGGTGTATGTGTGTGTGTGTGGTACAAAAGCTTATTACTGTAGCTTAACCTATTCATTGAAAATGCTGCAGGATTAAAGGACACCTGGTAATTGAGATATCGCTGTGCAGAGAGGAACTAAGAAGAGGTGCAGTACATTCATATTCAGAATGCATTATTCACTGCTTTAGAAGTGATTATAGCCCTATTCAAACCTGGCCAAGCTGTATTGCTATGCCGCTGTCAAACGAATAATCAACATAGCACTGTCATGAATTTGACGGGTACAGCTTTAATCCATGTTATGCGTTGACATTCTGTTTCAAACAAAGCTTGACAAACGGACACAGTGGTCACAAACATTACTTCACTAGTTCAGACACACCGTAAAGTCAGAAACTTTAACTTTAATAGTTCAGACTCCATAAAGACACAAACTTTATTTTATTAGTTCAGACACACCGTAAAGACAAACAGATACAGTGGACACAAACTTTATTTCATTAGTTCAGACACACCATAAAGACAAACAGATACAGTGGACACAAACTTTATTTTATTAGTTCAGACACACCATAAAGACAAACAGATACAGTGGACACAAACTTTATTTTATTAGTTCAGACACACCATGAAGACAAACAGATACAGTGGACACAAACTTTATTTTATTAGTTCAGACACACCATGAAGACAAACAGATACAGTGGACACAAACTTTATTTTATTAGTTCAGACACACCATGAAGACACAAACTTTACTTTGGGGTTGTATTTTAGCCTGTTTTTCTTTTGAAGCCAGAAGGAGGCTAGTATCAGCTACATTTATGCCTTTACTAGACTATGGGGATATTTTATATAAGAATGCTTCCGCTCAGTGTTTAAGATCATTTGACACCCGAGATTTATTTAAAACTGCAAAACCCCTTACACACCACTGCACTTTGTATACCAGGGTTGGCTGGCCTTCTCGAGTCACTCGTAGGCTCAGTCACTGGTATACTTTTATCTACAAAGCCATTTGGGGTTTACTACCTTTTTATTTGGGCATTTTTATTGTTCAGAAATGTGGTGGGTACTCTCTTCGTTCGCTGGACTTTATCCTGCTAACTGTTCCAAATGTCCGAACTGAATTTGGTAAAAGGTCTTTTATGTACTCTGCTCCATCGTCTTGGAACCCCTTCCAAAATACTTCTAAACTGGAAGAACTTGTCCCGATTGGTGTTTTTAAATCACTGATAAAGGATTTTGGGGCTGATTCCTTGACCTCTCAATATTTTCAATCTGCTGTTTTATGATTTTGTTATACTCTTGTGAATTCAATGGTTTTTAGTAGATTACCTGTAGTTTTCATGTTGTCTGTCTGTAATTGTTTAATGACCTTGTACTGTCTATCTTGGCCAGGACGCTCTTGAAAAACATATTTCAAACCTCAATGAGCCCTTCCTTGTTAAATAAAGGTTAAATCAATAATAATTAATAAAAAAATAGTTCAGACACACAGTAAAGACACTAAATGTACTTTAATAGTTCATACTGAAATGTTGCGCACATGAGCTCATGGGCTCTCATGAAGTGTTTGATTCGTTTTTCCATTACATCTGCATTGATGTCAGAGTGATTAGAGGGACGATAGAGTGCTGAGTACCAGGCAGTTAGCAAGTTTGGTAGGCTGCTAATGACCATCAGTAGCATCAGAGTTCGGAGAAGCCTAATTAACGTGACTAAATTTACAGTTTCATGAGGTAGTCAACTGTTCAGAGGAGACTATGTGAATCAGGCCTTCAGGACACCAATACGAAGAAGAGACTTGGGTCAAAAAACACAAGCAATGGACATTAGACCGGTGGAAATGTATCCTTTGGTCTGATGAGTCCAAATTTGAGATTTTTGGTTCCAACCACCGTGTCTTTGTGAGACGCAGAGTAGGTGAACGGATGATCTCCGCATGTGTGGTTCTCAGCGTGAAGCATGGAGGAGGAGGTGTGATGGTGTGGGGGTGCTTTGCTGGTGACACAGCATTCTGCAGCAACACGCCATCCCATCTGGTTTGCACTTAGTCAGACCATCATTAGTTTTTAAACAGGACAATGTGGGTCATTACACCTCCAGCCTGTGTAAGGGCTATTTGACCAAGAAAAGTGATGGGGTGCTGCATCAGATGACCTGGCCTACACAATCAACCGACATCAACTCATTTGAGATGGTTTGGGATGAGTTGGACCACAGAGTGAAGGAACGCTGATAGTACCAAGCAGTGATGCAGTACTACAAACCACTCTGGATAGTACCAAGCAGTGATGTAGTACTACAAACCACTCTGGATAGTACCAAGCAGTGATGCAGTACTACAAACCGCTCTGGATAGTACCAAGCAGTGATGTAGTACTACAAACCACTCTGGATAGTATCAAGCAGTGATGCAGTACTACAAACCACTCTGGATAGTACCAAGCAGTGATGTAGTACTTCAAACCACTCTGGATAGTACCAAGCAGTGATGCAGTACTACAAACCACTCTGGATAGTACCAAGCAGTGATGTAGTACTACAAACCACTCTGGATAGTACCAAGCAGTGATGTAGTACTACAAACCACTCTGGATAGTACCAAGCAGTGATGTAGTACTTCAAACCACTCTGGATAGTACCAAGCAGTGATGTAGTACTACAAACCACTCTGGATAGTACCAAGCAGTGATGCCGGACTTCAAACCACTCTGGATAGTACCAAGCAGTGATGCAGTACTGCAAACCACTCTGGATAGTACCAAGCAGTGATGTAGTACTACAAACCACTCTGGATAGTACCAAGCAGTGATGTAGTACTTCAAACCACTCTGGATAGTACCAAGCAGTGATGTAGTACTACAAACCACTCTGGATAGTACCAAGCAGTGATGCAGTACTTCAAACCACTCTGGATAGTACCAAGCAGTGATGCAGTACTACAAACCACTCTGGATAGTACCAAGCAGTGATATAGTACTACAAACCACTCTGGATAGTACCAAGCAGTGATGTAGTACTTCAAACCACTCTGGATAGTACCAAGCAGTGATGTAGTACTTCAAACCACTCTGGATAGTACCAAGCAGTGATGCAGTACTTCAAACCACTCTGGATAGTACCAAGCAGTGATGCAGTACTTCAAACCACTCTGGATAGTACCAAGCAGTGATGTAGTACTTCAAACCACTCTGGATAGTACCAAGCAGTGATGTAGTACTTCAAACCACTCTGGATAGTACCAAGCAGTGATGTAGTACTACAAACCACTCTGGATAGTACCAAGCAGTGATGCAGTACTACAAACCACTCTGGATAGTACCAAGCAGTGATGTAGTACTTCAAACCACTCTGGATAGTACCAAGCAGTGATGTAGTACTACAAACCACTCTGGATAGTACCAAGCAGTGATGTAGTACTTCAAACCACTCTGGATAGTACCAAGCAGTGATGTAGTACTACAAACCACTCTGGATAGTACCAAGCAGTGATGCAGTACTTCAAACCACTCTGGATAGTACCAAGCAGTGATGCAGTACTTCAAACCACTCTGGATAGTACCAAGCAGTGATGTAGTACTTCAAACCACTCTGGATAGTACCAAGCAGTGATGTAGTACTTCAAACCACTCTGGATAGTACCAAGCAGTGATGTAGTACTACAAACCACTCTGGATAGTACCAAGCCGTGATGCAGTACATCTAAAAATTCTGGATAGTACCAAGCAGTGATTTAGTACTTGGGATTGTATTGGGTATATATTGGGTTTATTTAGGGTTTATATTGGGTATATATTGGGTTTATATAGGGTTTATATAGGTTATATATGGCGTATATATTGGGTATATATTGGGTTCATATTGGGTTCATATTGGGTTTATATTGGGTCTATATTGGGTTTATATAGGGTTTATATAGGGTTTATATTGGGTTTATATTGGGTTTATATTGGGTTTATATTGGGTTTATATAGGGTTTATATTGGGGTTTATATTGGGTTTATATTGGGTTTATATAGGGTTTATATAGGGTTTATATTGGGGTTTATATTGGGTTTATATAGGGTTTATATTGATTGGGTTTATATAGGGTTTATATAGGGTTTATATTGGGGTTTATATTGGATTTATATTGGGTTTATATTGGGTTTATATTGGGTTTATATTGGGTTTATATAGGGTTTATATTGGGTTTATATTGGGTTTATATACCGTTTATATTGGGTTTATATACCGTTTATATTCGGTATATATTGGGTTTATATTGGGTTAATATTAGGTTTATATTGGGTTTATATAGGGTTTATATAGGGTTTATATAGGGTTTATATCAGGTATATATTGGGTTTATATAGGGTTTCTATTGGGGTTTATATTGGGTTTATACAGGGTTTATATTGGGTTTATATACGGTTTATATTGGGTTTATATAGGGTTTATATAGGGTTTATATTGGGGTTTATATTGGGTTTATAAAGGGTTTATATTGGGTTTATATTGGGTTTAAATTGGGTTTATATTGGGTTTATATAGGGTTTATATTGGGTTTATATTGGGTTTATATAGGGTTTATATTGGGGTTTATATTGGGTTTATATTGGGTTTATATAGGGTTTATATAGGGTTTATATTGGGGTTTATATTGGGTTTATACAGGGTTTATAATGCGTTTAAATTGGGTTTATATAGGGTTAATATTTGGTATATATTGGGTTAATATAAGGTTTATATAGGGTTTAAATTGGTTTTCTTTAGGGTTTATATAGGGTTTATATTGGGTTTATATAGGGTTTATATAGGGTTTATATTGGGTTTATATAGGGTTTATATACAGTTTATATTGGGTTTATATAGGGTTTATACAGGGTTTATATATGGTTTATATAGGGTTTATATTGGGTTTATATAGGGTTTATATAGGGTTTATATTTGGTATATATTGGGTTAATATAAGGTTTATATAGGGTTTAAATTGGGTTTATTTAGGGTTTATATTGGGTTTATATAGGGTTTCTATTGGGTTTATATTGGGTTTATATTGTATATTGTATATAGGGTTTATATTGATTGGGTTTATATAGGGTTTATATAGGGTTTATATTGGGGTTTATATTGGATTTATATTGGGTTTATATTGGGTTTATATTGGGTTTATATAGGGTTTATATTGGGTTTATATTGGGTTTATATACCGTTTATATTGGGTTTATATACCGTTTATATTCGGTATATATTGGGTTTATATTGGGTTAATATTAGGTTTATATTGGGTTTATATAGGGTTTATATAGGGTTTATATAGGGTTTATATTAGGTATATATTGGGTTTATATAGGGTTTCTATTGGGGTTTATATTGGGTTTATACAGGGTTTATATTGGGTTTATATACGGTTTATATTGGGTTTATATAGGGTTTATACAGGGTTTATATTGGGGTTTATATTGGGTTTATAAAGGGTTTATATTGGGTTTATATTGGGTTTAAATTGGGTTTATATTGGGTTTATATAGGGTTTATATTGGGTTTATATTGGGTTTATATAGGGTTTATATTGGGGTTTATATTGGGGTTTATATTGGGTTTATACAGGGTTTATAATGAGTTTAAATTGGGTTTATATAGGGTTAATATTTGGTATATATTGGGTTAATATAAGGTTTATATAGGGTTTAAATTGGGTTTATTTAGGGTTTATATAGGGTTTATATTGGGTTTATATAGGGTTTATATTGGGGTTTATATAGGGTTTATATTGGGTTTATATAGGGTTTATATTGGGTTTATATACAATTTATATTGGGTTTATATAGGGTTTATATAGGGTTTATATAGGGTTTATATAGGGTTTATATTGGGTTTATATAGGGTTTATATACAGTTTATATTGGGTTTATATTGGGTTTATATACAGTTTATATTGGGTTTATATAGGGTTTATATAGGGTTTATATAGGGTTTATATAGGGTTTATATAGGGTTTATATTTGGTATATATTGGGTTAATATAAGGTTTATATAGGGTTTAAATTGGGTTTATATTGGGTTTATATAGGGTTTATATTGGGTTTATATAGGGTTTATATAGGGTTTATATAGGGTTTATATTGGGTTTATATAGGGTTTATATTGGGTTTATATACAGTTTATATAGGGTTTATATAGGGTTTATATAGGGTTTATATTAGGTTTATATAGGGTTTATATACAGTTTATATTGGGTTTATATAGGGTTTATATAGGGTTTATATAGGGTTTATATATGGTTTATATTGGGTTTATATAGGGTTTATATTGGGTTTATATAGGGTTTATATTGGGTTTATATAAGGTTTATATACAGTTTATATTGGGTTTATATAGGGTTTATATAGGGTTTATATAGGGTTTATATAGGGTTTATATTGGGTTTATATAGGGTTTATATAGGGTTTATATTTGGTATATATTGGGTTAATATAAGGTTTATATAGGGTTTAAATTGGGTTTATTTAGGGTTTATATAGGGTTTATATTGGGTTTATATAGGGTTTATATTTGGTATATATTGGGTTAATATAAGGTTTATATTGGGTTTAAATTGGGTTTATTTAGGGTTTATATAGGGTTTATATTGGGTTTATATAGGGTTTATATTGGGTTTATATAGGGTTTATATTGGGTTTATATTGGGTTTATATAGGGTTTATATTTGGTATATATTGGGTTAATATAAGGTTTATATTGGGTTTAAATTGGGTTTATTTAGGGTTTATATAGGGTTTATATTGGGTTTATATAGGGTTTATATTGGGTTTATATAGGGTTTATATTGGGTTTATATTGGGTTTATATTAGGTTTATATTGGGTTTATATACGGTTTATATAGGGTTCATATTGCCTTTATATTGGGTTTATATAGGGTTTATATACGGTTTATATTGGGTTTATATTGATTGGGTTTATATTGGGTCTATATTGGGTTTATATAGGGTTTATATTGGGTATATATTGGGTATATATTAAGTTTATATTGGGTTTATATAGGGTTTATATAGGGTTTATATTGGGTTTATATTGGGTATATATTGGGTTTATATTAGGTATATATTGGGTTTATATTGGGTTTATATATGGTTTATATATGGTTTATATTTTTGCTAGACTATCCTTAAAACTTCTTTGGGACTGGAGGGCAGTATTGAGTAGCTTGGATAAAAAGGTGCCCAGAGTAAACTGCCTGCTACTCAGTCCTAAAAGCTAGAATATGCATATAATTAGTAGATTTGGATAGAAAACACTGACGTTTCTAAAGCTGTTTGAATGATGTCTGTGAGTATAACAGAATTCATATGGCTGGCAAAAACCTGAGAAAAATCCAACCAGGAAGTGGGAAATCTGAGGTTGGTAGTTTTTCAAGTCATTGCCTATCAAATATACAGTTTCTATGGGGTCATATTGCACTTCCTAAGGCTTCCACTAGATGTCAACAGTCTTTAGAACCTTGTTTGATGCTTCTACTGTGAAGAATGAGGGAATAAGAGCTGATTGAGTCAGGGGTCTGGCAGAGTGCCACGAGCTCAGTCTCTTGCACTCCCGTGAGAGTTAGCTGCGTTCCATTGCATTTCTACAGACAAAGGAATTCTCCGGTTGAAACATTATTGAAGATTTATGATAAAAATATCCTAAAGATTGATTCTATACTTCGTTTGACATGTTTCTACGAACTGTAATATGACTTTTCGTCTGAACTTTCGCCTGGACTTGCTCGCGCCTCCTGAGTTTGAATTTGTGTACTAAACGTGCAAACAAAAAGGAAGTATTTGGACATAAATTATGGACTTTATCGAACAAAACAAACATTTATTGTGGAACTGGTATTCCTGGGAGTGCATTCTGATGAAGATCATCAAAGGTAAGTGAATATTTATAATGCTTTTCTGACATCTGTTGACTACACAACATGGCGGATATCTCTTTGGGTTGTGTTGGTCTCTGAGCGCTGTACTCAGATTATTGCATGGTGTGCTTTTTCCCAAAAGTTTTTTTGAAATCTGACACAGCCGTTTTATTAAGGAGAAGTTTATCTATAATTCCATGCATAACAATTGTGTCTTCTAGCAATGAGTATTTCTGTAAATTGATGTGGCTCTCTGCAAAATCACTGGATGTTTTGGAGGCAAAACATTACTGAACATAACGCGCCAATGTAAACTAAGATTTTTGGATATAAATAGGAACTTTATCAAACAAAACATGCATGTATTGTGTAACATGAAGTCCTATGAGTGTCATCTGATGAAGATCATCAAAAGGTTAGTGATTCGTTTTATCTCTATTTCTGCTTTTTGTGACTCCTCTCTTTGTCTGGAAAAATGGCTGTTTTTCTGTGACTAAGTGCTGACCTAACATAATCGTTTGGTGTGCTTTCGTCGTAAAGCCTTTTTGAAATCATACACTGTGGCTGGATTTACAACAAGTTTATCTTTAAAATGGTGTAAAATACTTGTATGTTTGAGGAATTTTAATTATGGGATTTCTGTTGTTTTGAATTTGGCGCCCTGCAATTTCACTGGCTGTTGTTGAGGTGGGACGCTAGCGTCCCGAATATCCCAGAGAGGTTTTAAAAAAGGTCACGGATCGATTTGTTTTGGATTTTCTCAACAGCCTTATTGATCTGACAATTTTTGTACCCTCTTTCATTGAATTTTCTGATTGTTTTTTGATAATTCTTTTGATTTAAAATATTTCAAGGAAAGTGGTGTTTCAGCCATCAGCCCTCGATAAACTGTTACAATCAGTGAGTGAGTTTATTGTAAAGACCTTTGTATAGAACAATATCCTCAAAATTATCAAAAGATCAATGTTTCAGATTGTATAGTTAAGATACGACTGGAATGCCTGGAGCTGTTTTGTATCACCACAGAACTAAAACATCATCAATGATCAATTTAATCGATTTTAGAATAAGGCTGTAACGCAACAACATTTTGAAAAAGTCTGAATACTTTCCAAATGCACTGTAATAAATAAATGAGTGAGTTTAATAACAGTCATTTGCTGCTGTAATTTCTCAACCTTCAGATATATGCACTTGTGTGTGTGTGCGTGCTTGTGTGTGTGTGTTCCGGTCTCTGTGTAGCAGTGGGTGGTAGTGAATCAGTTTTTGCCTCCAAGGCTGGGATCCAGTGTGTTCTTGCCAAAAGGAATTAAGAAGAAATAGGCGCTTGGAAATATTTGAAGATAATCCAAAACACAAACACCTGCAAAGAATCTGCAACCTTCACCAGTGTAAAGACAATTAAAACCTCTTAAAGAATCGGCCCCTTTTTTTCAATTTTCGACTAAAATGACATGTCCAAATCTAACTTCCTGTAGCTCAGGACCTGAACCAAGGATATGTCTTTTCTTGGTACCGTTTGAAAGGAAACACTTTGAAGTTTGTGGAAATGTGAAAGGAATTTAGGAGAATATAACAGAATAGATCTAGTAAAAGATAATACAAAGGCCATAATGTATCATTCCAGCACAGGTGCAATTTAGAAATTGGCCGGTGGCATCAGTGTATGTGCAAAGTCTAATCCAATGAAATGTTGCATTTCTGTTCAGAATGTTGTATCAAGACTGCCCAAATGTGCCTAATTTGTTTATTAGTAACTTTTCATGTTCAAAACTGTGCACTCTCCTCAAACAATAGCATGGTGTTATTTCGTTGTAATAGCTACTGTAAATCGGACAGTGCAGTTAGATTAACAAGAATTTAAGCTTTTTGACAATATCAGATATGTCTATGTCCTGGGAAATGTTCTTGTTACTTACAACCTCATGCTAATCGCATTAGCCTACGTTAGCGCAACCATCCCAAAGGGGAGACCCATCAATCCTGAAGATGTTCAACTGCAGCCTTCACCAGTGTAAATACTATTAAACTGCAGCCTTCACCAGTGTAAATACTATTAAACTGCAGCCTTCGCCAGTGTAAATACTATTAATCTGCAGCCTTCACCAGTGTAAATACTATTAAACTGCAGCCTTCACCAGTGTAAATACTATTAAACTGCAGCCTTCGCCAGTGTAAATACAATTAACCTGCAGCCTTCACCAGTATGAATACTATTAACCTGCAGCCTTCACCAGTATGAATACTATTAACCTGCAGCCTTCACCAGTGTAAATACTATTAAACTGCAGCCTTCACAAGTGTAAATACTATTAAACTGCAGCCTTCACCAGTGTAAATACTATTAAACTGCAGCCTTCACCAGTATGAATACTATTAAACTGCAGCCTTCACCAGTATGAATACTATTAAACTGCAGCCTTCACCAGTGTAAATACTATTAAACTGCAGCCTTCACAAGTGTAAATACTATTAAACTGCAGCCTTCACCAGTGTAAATACTATTAACCTGCAGCCTTCACAAGTGTAAATACTATTAAACTGCAGCCTTCACCAGTGTAAATACTATTAACCTGCAGCCTTCACCAGTGTAAATACTATTAAACTGCAGCCTTCACCAGTGTAAATACTATTAAACTGCAGCCTTCACAAGTGTAAATACTATTAAACTGCAGCCTTCACAAGTGTAAATACTATTAAACTGCAGCCTTCACCAGTGTAAATACTATTAAACTGCAGCCTTCACCAGTGTAAATACTATTAACCTGCAGCCTTCACCAGTGTAAATACTATTAAACTGCAGCCTTCACCAGTGTAAATACTATTAACCTGCAGCCTTCACCAGTGTAAATACTATTAAACTGCAGCCTTCACCAGTGTAAATACTATTAAACTGCAGCCTTCACCAGTGTAAATACTATTAAACTGCAGCCTTCACAAGTGTAAATACTATTAAACTGCAGCCTTCACCAGTGTAAATACTATTAACCTGCAGCTTTCACAAGTGTAAATACTATTAAACTGCAGCCTTCACCAGTGTAAATACTATTAAACTGCAGCCTTCACCAGTGTAAATACTATTAACCTGCAGCCTTCACCAGTGTAAATACTATTAAACTGCAGCCTTCACCAGTGTAAATACTATTAACCTGCAGCCTTCACAAGTGTAAATACTATTAACCTGCAGCCTTCACCAGTGTAAATACTATTAAACTGCAGCCTTCACCAGTGTAAATACTATTAAACTGCAGCCTTCACCAGTGTAAATACTATTAACCTGCAGCCTTCACCAGTATGAATACTATTAAACTGCAGCCTTCACCAGTGTAAATACTATTAAACTGCAGCCTTCAACAGTGTAAATACTATTAAACTGCAGCCTTCACAAGTGTAAATACTATTAAACTGCAGCCTTCGCCAGTGTAAATACTATTAAACTGCAGCCTTCACCAGTGTAAATACTATTAAACTGCAGCCTTCACAAGTGTAAATACTATTAACCTGCAGCCTTCACCAGTATGAATACTATTAAACTGCAGCCTTCACCAGTGTAAATACTATTAAACTGCAGCCTTCAACAGTGTAAATACTATTAAACTGCAGCCTTCACAAGTGTAAATACTATTAAACTGCAGCCTTCACCAGTATGAATACTATTAAACTGCAGCCTTCACCAGTGTAAATACTATTAAACTGCAGCCTTCAACAGTGTAAATACTATTAAACTGCAGCCTTCACAAGTGTAAATACTATTAAACTGCAGCCTTCGCCAGTGTAAATACTATTAAACTGCAGCCTTCACCAGTGTAAATACTATTAAACTGCAGCCTTCACCAGTGTAAATACTATTAAACTGCAGCCTTCACCAGTGTAAATACCATTAAACTGCAGCCTTCACCAGTGTAAATACTATTAACCTGCAGCCTTCACCAGTGTAAATACTATTAACCTGCAGCCTTCACCAGTGTAAATACTATTAACCTGCAGCCTTCACCAGTGTAAATACTATTAACCTGCAGCCTTCACAAGTGTAAATACTATTAAACTG
Source organism: Salvelinus alpinus (assembly GCF_045679555.1). Lineage (NCBI taxonomy): Eukaryota > Metazoa > Chordata > Actinopteri > Salmoniformes > Salmonidae > Salvelinus > Salvelinus alpinus. The sequence goes on from NC_092107.1 coordinate 43,453,928, forward strand.
CAGCCTTCACCAGTGTAAATACTATTAACCTGCAGCCTTCACCAGTGTAAATACTATTAACCTGCAGCCTTCACCAGTGTAAATACTATTAAACTGCAGCCTTCACCAGTGTAAATACTATTAATCTGCAGCCTTCACCAGTGTAAATACTATTAAACTGCAGCCTTCACCAGTGTAAATACTATTAATCTGCAGCCTTCACCAGTGTAAATACTATTAAACTGCAGCCTTCACCAGTATAAATACTATTAAACTGCAGCCTTCACCAGTGTAAATACTATTAACCTGCAGCCTTCACCAGTGTAAATACTATTAACCTGCAGCCTTCACCAGTGTAAATACTATTAAACTGCAGCCTTCACCAGTGTAAATACTATTAATCTGCAGCCTTCACCAGTGTAAATACTATTAAACTGCAGCCTTCACCAGTGTAAATACTATTAATCTGCAGCCTTCACCAGTGTAAATACTATTAACCTGCAGCCTTCACCAGTGTAAATACTATTAACCTGCAGCCTTCACCAGTGTAAATACTATTAAACTGCAGCCTTCACCAGTGTAAATACTATTAATCTGCAGCCTTCACCAGTGTAAATACTATTAAACTGCAGCCTTCACCAGTGTAAATACTATTAATCTGCAGCCTTCACCAGTGTAAATACTATTAACCTGCAGCCTTCACCAGTGTAAATACTATTAACCTGCAGCCTTCACCAGTGTAAATACTATTAACCTGCAGCCTTCACCAGTGTAAATACTATTAAACTGCAGCCTTCACCAGTGTAAATACTATTAACCTGCAGCCTTCACCAGTGTAAATACTATTAACCTGCAGCCTTCACCAGTGTAAATACTATTAACCTGCAGCCTTCACGAGTGTAAATACTATTAACCTGCAGCCTTCACCAGTGTAAATACTATTAACCTGCAGCCTTCACCAGTGTAAATACTATTAACCTGCAGCCTTCACCAGTGTAAATACTATTAACCTGCAGCCTTCACCAGTGTAAATACTATTAAACTGCAGCCTTCACCAGTGTAAATACTATTAACCTGCAGCCTTCACCAGTGTAAATACTATTAACCTGCAGCCTTCACCAGTGTAAATACTATTAACCTGCAGCCTTCACCAGTGTAAATACTATTAAACTGCAGCCTTTTATTGTACAGCATATGTTTTGTTCGAAAAATTTGCATATTTGAGGTATAAATCATAGTTTTACATTGCAGCTACAATCACAAATAGCACCGAAGCAGCCAGAATAATTACAGAGAGCAACGTGAAATACCTAAATACTCATCATAAAACATTTATGAAAAATACATGGTGTACAGCAAATGAAAGATACACTAGTTCTTAATGCAACCGCTGTGTTAGATTTTTAAAAAATTACTTTAGTACGACATACAGCTTACGTTATAGCGAGACAGCGCCCAAAATCAGGGCGGAAAATATGACTAAACATTTTCCACAGAAATACGAAATAACATCATAAATTGTTCTTACTTTTGATGAGCTTCCATCAGAATCTTGTACAAGGAGTCATTTGTCCAGAATAAATCGTTGTTTGGTTTTAGAATGTCCTTCTCTCCTGTCGAATTAGCAACCTTAGCTAGCCATGTGGCGTGAAGATGTCCATCTCCTCTCGACGCATAGAACGGAAAACTCCAAAAGTCCCATTAAACGTTAAATAAACTGATGAAACTCGGTTGAAAAAACCTACTTTATGAGGTTTTTCTAATATGTATCAAATAAAAACAAAGCCGGAGATATTAGCCGTCTATACCGAACGCTTTCAGAAGCCAATGCTGATGTCCTTCCCGCGCCTAGGTAGAGAAAGGAAATTGTGGTCACGTCATTCCAAGAGCTCTTGTTCGACCTCAGATCAAGCTAGACACCCCATTCCACCTTCCACTGCCTGTTGACATCTAGTGGAAGGCGTATGCAGTGCATGCAAATCCATAGAAATTAGACAATTGAATAGGCAGGCCCTGGAACAGAGCATCGTTTTCAGATTTTTCACTTCCTGTCTGGAAATTTGCTGCCAAATGAGTTCTGTTTTACTCACAGATATAATTCAAACAGTTTTAGAAACTTGAGAGTGTTTTCTATCCAATAGTAATAATAATATGCATATTGTACGATCTAGAATAGAGTACAAGGCCGTTTCATTTGGGCACGATTTTTTTCCCAAAGTGAAAATAGCGCCCCCTACACACTAACAGGTTTTAACCTGCAGCCTTCACCAGTGTAAATACTATTAAACTGCAGCCTTCACCAGTGTAAAGAAATGGCTATAGAGACTGTGGTAATCCGTGGGGTGTTGGGTTGAACGTGCAGAGATTAACACAGAGACCGGGAGGTTTTAGTCAGTAAACACGACTTTACTAGGCCATAAAATAAACACAATCACGTAGGTTTGGCTCAGTCCTTCTTCTCAGCGTTGGCTCTGTGTCGTTCTCTCCCGGTTCTCTCCCACGACGTGCCATAGTGCTCCTTTTATGTGGACTCCATCTTGGAGCCATCCGTTTCGCTGTGCCCAGCTCGTGTACTCCCAGCAGAGGGAGCCACCGTCGCAGCACGTACCTCCCCTCTATTACCACCCCCCGGGGTAGACCTCCCGGGATACTACAAGACATAATACAACATTATGACAAATGGTAGTCTGTTCCATGTATTGTCCACTACTTTTGACCAGGGTCCATAGGGATCCGCATACGGTTCTGGTCAAAAGTAGTGCGTTATGTATGTCACACCCTGATCTGTTTCACCTGTCTTTGTTATTGATCTTCCCCATTATCCCCAGTGTATTTATACCTGTGTTCTCTGTTTGTCTGCTGCCAGGTTAGTACAGTCTTTATTATGGATCAGTCTTTATTATGGTCCAGTCTTTATTATGGTCCAGTCTTTATTCTGGTCCAGTCTTTATTATGGTCCAGTCTTTATTATGGATCAGTCTTTATTATGGTCCAGTCTTTATTATGGTCCAGTCTTTATTCTGGTCCAGTCTTTATTCTGGTTCAGTCTTTATTATGGTCCAGTCTTTATTCTGGTTCAGTCTTTATTATGGTCCAGTCTTTATTATGGCCCAGTCTTTATTATGGTCCAGTCTTTATTTTGGTCCAGTCTTTATTATGGTTCAGTCTTTATTACGGTCCAGTCTTTATTATGGTTCTGTCTTTATTCTGGTTCAGTCTTTATTATGGTCCAGTCTTTATTTTGGTCCAGTCTTTATTATGGTCCAGTCTTTATTTTGGTCCAGTCTTTATTATGGTTCAGTCTTTATTACGGTCCAGTCTTTATTATGGTTCTGTCTTTATTCTGGTTCAGTCTTTATTATGGTTCTGTCTTTATTATGGTTCTGTCTTTATTATGGTCCAGTTTTTATTCTGGTTCAGTCTTTATTATGGTCCAGTCTTTATTATGCTACGTCTTTATTATGTTTCAGTCTTTATTATGGTTCAGTCTTTAATATGGTTCTGTCTTTATTATGGTTCTGTCTTTATTATGGTTCAGTCTTTATTATGGTTCAGTCTTTATTATGGTTCAGTCTTTATTACGGTTCAGTCTTTATTTTGGTTCAGTCTTTATTTTGGTTCAGTTTTTATTACGGTTCAGTCTTTATTTTGGTTCAGTCTTTATTTTGGTTCAGTCTTATTATGGTCCAGTCTTTATTATGTGTCAGTCTTTATTACGGTTCAGTCTTTATTTTGGTTCAGGCTGTATTTTGGTTCAGGCTGTATTATGGTTCAGTCTGTATAATGGATTATATGTGTGGTTCAGTCTGTATTATGGTCTATATGTGTGTTTCAGTCTGTATTATGGTTCAGTCTGTATAATGGATTATATGTGTGGTTCAGTCTGTATTATGTTCTATATGTGTGTTTCAGTCTGTATTATGATCTATATGTGTGTTTCAGTCTGTATTATGGTTCAGTCTGTATTATGGATTATATGTGTGGTTCAGTCTGTATTATGGTTCAGTCTGTATTATGGTCTATATGTGTGGTTCAGTCTGTATTATGGTCTATATGTGTGGTTCAGTCTGTATTATGGTCTATATGTGTGTTTCAGTCTGTATTATGGTCTATATGTATGGTTCAGTCTGTATTATGGTTTATATGTGTGTTTCAGCCTGTATTATGGTCTATATGTGTGGTTCAGTCTGTATTATGGTCTATATGTGTGTTTCAGTCTGTATCATGGTTCAGTCTGTATTATGGTTTATATGTGTGGTTCAGTCTGTATTATGGTTCAGCCTGTATTATGGTCTATATGTGTGGTTCAGTCTGTATTATGGTTCAGTCTGTATTATGGATTATATGTGTGGTTCAGTCTGTATTATGGTTCAGTCTGTATTATGGTTTATATGTGTTGTTCAGTCTGTATTATGGTTCAGTCTGTATTATGGTTTATATGTGTGTTTCAGTCTGTATTATGGTTTATATGTGTGTTTCAGTCTGTATTATGGTTTATATGTGTGGTTCAGTCTGTATTATGGTCTATATGTGTGGTTCAGTCTGTATTATGGTTCAGTCTGTATTATGGTTTATATGTGTGTTTCAGTCTGTATTATGGTCTATATGTGTGTTTCAGTCTTTATTATGGTCTATATGTGTGTTTCAGTCTGTATTATGGTCTATATGTGTGGTTCAGTCTGTATTATGGTCTATATGTGTGTTTCAGTCTGTATTATGGTCTATATGTGTGTTTCAGTCTGTATTATGGTCTATATGTGTGGTTCAGTCTGTATTATGGTCTATATGTGTGTTTCAGTCTGTATTACGGTCTATATGTGTGGTTCAGTCTGTATTATGGTTTACATGTGTGTTTCAGTCTGTATTATGGTTTATATGTGTGGTTCAGTCTGTATTTTGGTCTATATGTGTGTTTCAGTCTGTATTATGGTCTATATGTGTGGTTCAGTCTGTATTATGGTCTATATATGTGTTTCAGTCTGTATTATGGTCTATATGTGTGGTTCAGTCTGTATTATGGTCTATATGTGTGGTTCAGTCTGTATTATGGTTCAGTCTGTATTATGGTTTATATGTGTGTTTCAGTCTGTATTATGGTCTATATGTGTGTTTCAGTCTGTATTATGGTCTATATGTGTGTTTCAGTCTGTATTATGGTCTATATGTGTGGTTCAGTCTGTATTATGGTCTATATGTGTGTTTCAGTCTGTATTACGGTCTATATGTGTGGTTCAGTCTGTATTATGGTTTACATGTGTGTTTCAGTCTGTATTATGGTCTATATGTGTGGTTCAGTCTGTATTTTGGTCTATATGTGTGTTTCAGTCTGTATTATGGTCTATATGTGTGGTTCAGTCTGTATTATGGTCTATATGTGTGTTTCAGTCTGTATTATGGTCTATATGTGTGTTTCAGTCTGTATTATGGTTCAGTCTGTATTATGGTTTATATGTGTGTTTCAGTCTGTATTATGGTCTATATGTGTGTTTCAGTCTGTATTATGGTCTATATGTGTGGTTCAGTCTGTATTATGGTCTATATGTGTGTTTCAGTCTGTATCATGGTTCAGTCTGTATTATGGTTTATATGTGTGGTTCAGTCTGTATTATGGATTATATGTGTGGTTCAGTCTGTATTATGGTTCAGTCTGTATTATGGTTTATATGTGTTGTTCAGTCTGTATTATGGTTCAGTCTGTATTATGGATTATATGTGTGGTTCAGTCTGTATTATGGTTCAGTCTGTTTTATGGTTTATATGTGTGTTTCAGTCTGTATTATGGTTTATATGTGTGTTTCAGTCTGTATTATGGTTTATATGTGTGGTTCAGTCTGTATTATGGTCTATATGTGTGGTTCAGTCTGTATTATGGTTCAGTCTGTATTATGGTTTATATGTGTGTTTCAGTCTGTATTATGGTCTATATGTGTGTTTCAGTCTTTATTATGGTCTATATGTGTGTTTCAGTCTGTATTATGGTCTATATGTGTGGTTCAGTCTGTATTATGGTCTATATGTGTGTTTCAGTCTGTATTATGGTCTATATGTGTGTTTCAGTCTGTATTATGGTCTATATGTGTGTTTCAGTCTGTATTATGGTCTATATGTGTGGTTCAGTCTGTATTATGGTCTATATGTGTGTTTCAGTCTGTATTACGGTCTATATGTGTGGTTCAGTCTGTATTATGGTTTACATGTGTGTTTCAGTCTGTATTATGGTTTATATGTGTGGTTCAGTCTGTATTTTGGTCTATATGTGTGTTTCAGTCTGTATTATGGTCTATATGTGTGGTTCAGTCTGTATTATGGTCTATATGTGTGTTTCAGTCTGTATTATGGTCTATATGTGTGGTTCAGTCTGTATTATGGTCTATATGTGTGGTTCAGTCTGTATTATGGTTCAGTCTGTATTATGGTTTATATGTGTGTTTCAGTCTGTATTATGGTCTATATGTGTGTTTCAGTCTGTATTATGGTCTATATGTGTGTTTCAGTCTGTATTATGGTCTATATGTGTGGTTCAGTCTGTATTATGGTCTATATGTGTGTTTCAGTCTGTATTACGGTCTATATGTGTGGTTCAGTCTGTATTATGGTTTACATGTGTGTTTCAGTCTGTATTATGGTTTATATGTGTGGTTCAGTCTGTATTTTGGTCTATATGTGTGTTTCAGTCTGTATTATGGTCTATATGTGTGGTTCAGTCTGTATTATGGTCTATATGTGTGTTTCAGTCTGTATTATGGTCTATATGTGTGGTTCAGTCTGTATTATGGTCTATATGTGTGGTTCAGTCTGTATTATGGTTCAGTCTGTATTATGGTTTATATGTGTGTTTCAGTCTGTATTATGGTCTATATGTGTGTTTCAGTCTGTATTATGGTCTATATGTGTGGTTCAGTCTGTATTATGGTCTATATGTGTGTTTCAGTCTGTATTATGGTCTATATGTGTGTTTCAGTCTGTATTATGGTCTATATGTGTGGTTCAGTCTGTATTATGGTCTATATGTGTGTTTCAGTCTGTATTACGGTCTATATGTGTGGTTCAGTCTGTATTATGGTTTACATGTGTGTTTCAGTCTGTATTATGGTTTATATGTGTGTTTCAGTCTGTATTATGGTCTATATGTGTGTTTCAGTCTGTATTATGGTCTATATGTGTGGTTCAGTCTGTATTATGGTCTATATGTGTGTTTCAGTCTGTATTATGGTCTATATGTGTGGTTCAGTCTGTATTATGGTTTATATGTGTGGTTCAGTCTGTATTGTGGTTCAGTCTGTATTATGGTCTATATAGGTATATGGTCATTTAGAATACCACAGCTTGCTGTTAACAGTTGGTGCTCCCTCTCTTCATCAAACATCTCTGGAAAATGTCACTGTTTCTGAGTTTCAGTGTCACATTGCGTGGTGGGTCTGTATAAATATGTTGATGACATCCATGCATGTTTCTTCTGTCCTCTTCGTCCCATCCAGGTCATGGGTAGACCCCTTCATGTCGTCAAATGACCAGACCTCACGGTCTGAATGTTATTCATATTTTTCTGAATTTCTTTATTAATAAACATTATTTTTAAAAACAAGTGTTTGTATGTCAAACGTTGTTGTTATATTTCAGTTTTCTGTGATGTGTATAAGAGTAATATTGGGATTCAAACTCAAAATGTAATACATTTTGAGTACTGAACTGAAGCCAATAACACCATATGGTAGCCAAGAAAGGCCCATATCACTGCAGTTTCAGGGCTGTTGTGTTTTAAAAGTGTTAATAGAATCATTTTTATCGGAAGCCTTCTCATGTTCAGTGTGATTACCATTAAATGGTGAATGACTCTCTAGAATATAAATAAACTCAACATTTACCGTATTTTAACCAAAATAAGTATATTACATAAAAAAAAGCCTTTCATTCAATATTTATCAATATAATATCAGGTTTATATCACATTTTTTCCCACATATGAATATCTTGCTTCATGTCAATTAGAAGTCAAATTGTATATTGGCTTATTGTTACTGGCAACACATCTTGTAGAAAATGAAGACGTGTCAAACTGCCCCCTGCTCCAGGAGGTTAGTGTCTGTTGTCTGGGTCTGCTTGTGGATTATAATAGGTCCTAAATGACACCCTATTCCCTTCGTAGTCCCATGTCAAAAGGAGTTCACTATATAGTGTAGCATTTGGGACATAAAGATATCTGATGTCTGGACGGAGAGGCTCGTGGTCATGATATCTGGTGTCTGGATGGAGAGGAACATGGTCATGATATCTGGTGTCTGGATGGAGAGGAACATGGTCATGATATCTGGTGTCTGGATGGAGAGGAACATGGTCATGATATCTGGTGTCTGGATGGAGAGGAACATGGTCATGATATCTGGTATCTGGATGGAGAGGAACATGGTCATGATATCTGGTGTCTGGATGGAGAGGAACATGGTCATGATATCTTGTGTCTGGATGGAGAGGAACATGGTCATGATATCTGGTTTCTGGATGGAGAGGATCATGGTCATGATATCTGGTGTCTGGATGGAGAGGAACATGGTCATAATATCTGGTGTCTGGATGGAGAGGAACATGGTCATGATATCTGGTGTCTGGATGGAGAGGAACATGGTCATGATATCTGGTGTCTGGATGGAGAGGATCATGGTCATGATATCTGGTGTCTGGATGGAGAGGAACATGGTCATGATATCTGGTGTCTGGATGGAGAGGAACATGGTCATGATATCTTGTGTCTGGATGGAGAGGAATATGGTCATGATATCTGGTGTCTGGATGGAGAGGAACATGGTCATGATATCTGGTGTCTGGATGGAGAGGAACATGGTCATGGTATCTGGTGTCTGGATGGAGAGGAACATGGTCATGATATCTGGTGTCTGGATGGAGAGGAACATGGTCATGATATCTGGTGTCTGGATGGAGAGGAACATGGTCATGATATCTGGTGTCTGGATGGAGAGGAACATGGTCATGATATCTGGTGTCTGGATGGAGAGGAACATGGTCATGATATCTGGTGTCTGGATGGAGAGGAACATGGTCATGATATCTGGTGTCTGGGTGGAGAGGAACATGGTCATGATATCTGGTGTCTGGATGGAGAGGAACATGGTCATGATATCTGGTGTCTGGATGGAGAGGAACATGGTCATGGTATCTGGTGTCTGGATGGAGAGGATCATGAACATGGTTGACAGATGGGTTTCTGCTAACACTCTGCTGGGCTGCTCTGAAGAAATGTTCTCTCAATTGTCCAAGAAATACTCACAACTGTTTGAGCATAGTCTCTACAGATCATATTGTAATAATCTGTGGCTATTTGAGTCTGTTCTCAGCAACTGTGTTGACTTCCATTATCTGACAGTCTGTCTTCCGGTGGGTTCAGACATGGACCTAAATATCATTCTCATTCACATACAGATATCTGATATAGATACAGTGGGGAGAACAAGTATTTGATACACTGCCGATTTTTCAGGTTGTCCTACTTACAAAGCATGTAGAGGTCTGTAATTTTTATCATAGGTACACTTCAACTGTGAGAGACGTAATCTAAAACAAAAATCCAGAAAATCACATTGTATGATTTTTAAGTAATTAATTTGCATTTTATTGCATCCTGAAAAATCGGCAGTGTATCAAATACTTGTTCTCCCCACTGTATATACATAAAGATATCTGATATAGATATATACATATAGATATCTGATATAGATATATACATATAGATATCTGATATAGATATATACATATAGATATCTGATATAGATACATACATATAGATATCTGATATAGATATAGGTATAGATATATACACAAACAATGATGCTCCATCTCAGTCTTGACAAAACGCTGTGTTCACCCGCTGACCCACAAACCACACCACACCACACCACACCAGGGCCTGATATTGTTTGCTTCTTTCATTTGACTCCTCAATCCGGTTCCTGGAGGGCTCAGTCTGTCTGTCTCTCTGTGTCTGTCTCTCTGTGTCTGTCTCTCTGTGTCTGTGTATCTGTTTCTGTCTCTCTGTGTATATGTATCTGTTTCTCTCTCTCTCTGTAAGTCTCTGTCTGCATCCGTGTCAGTCTGTGTCTGTAGGTGTCTGTATGTGTCAGG